>NC_135827.1:6838899-6998488 GCF_964213995.1 Mustelus asterias | reverse complement strand
CTCTCAGGCCACAGGAGAGGTGCCAGGGGCTGGAGGACAGCCAATATGGTACCATTATTTAAGCAGGAAGGAAGGTCTAACCTCAGTGGTGGGGAAACTATTGGAAGTAATTCTGAGAAACAGAATTGATCTGCATTTGGAGAGGCAGAGATTAATCAAGAACAGTCGGCATGGTTTTGTTAAGGGGAGGTCAACTTGAGTGAATTTTTCGAAGAGGTGACCAGGTGTATAGATGAAGGCAATGCATTTGACGTTGTCTTCTTGGACTTCAGCAAAGCTTTTAATAAGGTCCAACGTGACAGCAAAGGGAAGAGCCCATGTGATCCAAGGAAACTTGGCAAATTGGATCCAGAGTGGCAGGAAGTAGAGGGTGATGGTTAAGGGGTGATTTGCTGACTGGAAGACTGTGTTCAGCGAGGTCCCTCAGTCAGTGTTGGAGTCCCTTGCTGTTTGTGGTTCAGATAAATGATTTAGATTTGAATGTAGGGGTTTGATCAGCAAGTTCGCGGATAATACAAATATTGGTGGGTGGTAAATAGTTAGGTGGTAAAGAGTTAGGCATTAGATTACATGAGGATATAGACAGTGGCAAATGGAATTCAATCTGGATAAGTGTGAGGTTGTGCACTTGGGCAGGACAAACAAGACAGGGGAATACATGATGAACAGCAGGACCCTGGGAAGCACTGAGGATCAGAAGGACCATGGTGTACATGTACACCGGTCCCTTAAGGTAGGAGAGGTGAATAAAATAGTTAAGGCATATAGTATGCTTGCCTTTAATAGCCAAGGCATAGAGTTTAAGAGCAGAGTAGTTATGCTGGAACTTTAGATAACATTGGTTATGCCACAGCTGGAGTGTAATGTGCAGTTCTGGAATTCACATTACAGGAGAGATGAGAGAGCACTGGAAAGGGTGAAGAGGAGATTCACCAAGATTTTTAGCTACGAAGAAACACTGGATAGACTGGGGTAGAGGAGACTGAAGGGGGAAATGACAGATGTGTAAAATTATGAGAGGCATAGATGGGAAGAAACATTTCCCTTTGGTGGAGTGCTGGATCTGGAACTCTACCGGTAGGGTGGTGAAGGCAGAGATCCTCATAACATTTAAGCAGCATTTAGATGTGCACCTGTGATGCCAAGGCATACAGGGCTAAGGGTCAAGTGGTGGGAAATTGAATTGGGATAGTTAGGTGGTTTGTCTTTGAACAGCGGAGACCTGATGGACTGAAGGGCCATTTTCTGTGCTGTGTAACTCTGACTGTATAACTACTAACAAGCGCAAATTAATTATTTAGAAAGTGATGGCAGTGTGGTGACATTCCAATGGATGGTATCAAAGTTAGGATTGATTACCAGAAAATCATGAGCATTATAAATCCATCAGGTGTGTGAGTGCAATGCACCAAGTCTCTGATCTACATTGTCGACTAAGTGATGTAAAATACATTATATGTATGCTTAAAGGGTTGTTTTATAGCAAGAGGCGCATCAACATGTAACAGAGAAAGTGTAGGCTGTACTTATAATAAACTGAGGGGAGTTGCAGGCACTTCTGAAACTAACAAGATCAACAGACTTTATCGTTATCACCCATTATCAGGCAAAACCAGCAAACACTGCTAGCTAGTTGATCCGATAATGATCTAAACCTTCAGGGATAAGTCACCTTCTCACCTTTCTTTCTTCTCTTTTCCCAGTTTTTTACGGAAAAATTCCTCCCTGTTCCTTTGGATGATTTCTTCCTGAGTCAAACCATTTTGGTTGGCGACTCCTGCAGCCACGGTTACGGAAGCTTTTACCTGAACCTCAGTTTTCTTTTCTGTCGCAGGTGCCTCAGGTACAGGTGCTGGAAATGATGGCGAGAGAGCGCGTGAGAGAAGAAAAATGAAAAGACTGGGGAAGAGAGAGAGAAAAAGCCCACCAAAGAATAGACACCCTTCAGAAAAGCTCTTCTACAACTCAGAGGAATCAGAATACCATCTAAATGTTGCTATTTGTGAGAAGAATACAGAAGGGAGCCATTTTGCCCCATTCTGTTTGTGGTCTCCTTACCATAACAACAAAAGAGATGAAAGTGAATCACTGAAGTAGGATAACTAAAGTAACACGCTGCTGGTATAAGCTTATTTCTGGGACCAAGTTAGTCAGACTAAGCACCCCCTGTACTAGAGATGGGAACAAAATTCCCCAAGCTCACCTCAGCTGATCACTATTCAGTGATGGCTGAAAAGTGCATGCGTCAAGACTGCAGGCAAAGACAGAACAGGAACTGCTCGTGTTTCCATGTTCCACTGCTCACCAATACCAACTGACATTGAACACCTAGAATCAGAAATAAGCAATGGCTGCTTAGATAAGGCAGCTGTGCCAGGATGTCATATCCCAAGAATCAGCAGCTTGGGGAGGTGATATTCTCTCTCCCCACAATTTCTGTCTCCCGCCTTCGGCCCCCTACCCTCCCCCCGACCATCCGTGGTCCCCTCACAGCCCCCTGCCCACCACCCCCACCCCACCCCCCACCCCTGCCTCGGCGTGGCCTCTTCATCCACCCCCAATGTCCTCATGGCTCCTTCACACCTCCCCGGGTCTCCGTTGCCCCTCACACCCCATCCCATCCGTTCCTGTGGCCCCCTCACCCTCCTGCTGTACCCGTGGCCCCCCTCAGTATCCCCCCGCCCCCCCCTCCTCCTCTCGCCCTGTCCTTCATTCTCCCTCGTTTAAATTCTTTGCCCGAGGAAACACCAACCAGTTGCTTATCTACTGTACACACCTCAACCAGAGGGAGAACCTTGCTTAGAGGGTTTCCAGATACAAACCTTAGGACCTATAAATCATGCGACACACAACTGAACATCAAGGTGCTAAAATATCAGCTTACATACAGGTGGGGCGGCACGGTAGCACAGTGGTTAGCACTGCTGCTTCACAGCTCCAGGGACCTGGGTTCGATTCCCGGCTTGGGTCACTGTCTGTGTGGAGTTTGCACATTCTCCTCGTGTCTGCGTGGGTTTCCTCCGGGTGCTCCGGTTTCCTCCCACAGTCCAAAGATGTGCGGGTTAGGTTGATTGGCCATGCTAAAATTGTCCCTTAGTGTCCTGAGATGCGTAGGTTAGAGGGATTAGTGGGTAAATATGTAGGGATATGGGAGTAGGGCCTGGGTGGGATTGTGGTCGGTGCAGACTCGAAGGGCCAAATGGCCTCTTTCTGCACTGTAGGGTTTCTATGTTTCTTCTATGAGGTGTCTTTCAGTCATCTCTCGCTATTATGCAGATGGCAGGCAATTTGACAATACTCATCCGCACAGCATTCCCTCTCGTATGACATGAGCAGTGGCAATGGCTCTGGCCATTAGAGAGTCATGTTCATGCTGTAGCAGGTGGAGTTCTCTGTAAAATAATCCAGCCAGCAGCTTCAATGTATAACCAGTTACAGAAGCTGAGAGTCACTGTAAAGATCATTCTCTAACAATTAGATTCCTGCTTCCTGAAACAAAAGGTGTTCTTCCCATTAAAAAGCGTATACTCTGAATGATTTGCTACCTTCTTTGTTCAGCACCCTATTGATCAGAGCCTTCTTTTCCCTCTACAGCACATCACTTCAATTCAATTTCATTTTACTGTCCATATGGACATTAATTTTGGGTGCATTGCTCATCTTAAAAAAACATATAAATGAATAATTATAAAAAAGAAAGAAAACTACCCCAGAGGTTCAGCTTTAATTAAAATTATTAAAAACTATGCCAATGCTTTGAAATAATCAGCAAGTTCTATTTGTGCCTCATCCATTCGGAGAAGGACACAAACAAACTCAAGAATCGATTTGTCTTGCATCTGAGGGATTGATACCATTTCCCCTGTAAATATCCAACAGAATTACTGTTGCTGATGACACTGCACTTTTGCCAAAATTCTTTTGAGACCTGCTCATCAATACCCTTCCTGCCTGGTTCAGTAATCTCTGTACTCTTAAAGGGCCACAATACCAGGAGACAGATTCAAAACACTCTGCCAGTGCACAATGACTTACCATCCTTCTTGTTTTTCTTGCTCTCCTTCCCCTTTTCTCCACGGATTTCTATCATAGATTTCACAGTTTTCTTTGATTTATCGGATTGTTCAAATGTTTTCATGACAGAAGCTGCTTTTCCTTTGGTGCGTTCCTCAGCAGTTCTGAGGACCAGCAACAAAATGAAATGATCAGGAACTGAATTACTCAATCACTACTGCGCAAAATACAGTTTTCTTTAAATAAAAAGCAACGGTAGTGCTGTTATGAGATTTCTAGTTTCAAGGGACTGAATATCTTCCATACTGTGATAAACATTTATTTGATTTTGACTCTCCCTCAGTATCGGTGGTTCTAGTAGCTCTTTGGGACCGAGCTTAGTATCCATTCCTAATGCAGGAGTCCAAGCAGTGGAATGCGACCATTATACTATAGGGGGCAATCACAGTAAAACATGATCCTCTCCTAGTCTACATCTACTTTCAAGCAGTTGGAGGAAGCATCAGAAGTGGGAGTCTCGTCTGATAAGTGACAAGCTAGCTCACCTTACAAAATACGCTCGACATGACACAAAAAGGCATAACCACACAGCTCCTCCAAAAATGCCTTCTTTGCAGAGCAATTCTAGGGATCAACTGGTTAACCACAGCGGTGGGAAAGCTTTTTCGAAACCACGTCCTTTCACTTTTAGTACTCGTTTCAGTCTAGCCCGATCCGAAGTTTTCCATTATTCGATGTGGGACAAAATTAACAAGTCACTTGGATAAATGTAGATTAATTTAGGACAGCCAGCATGGATGTGTTAGGGGCAAATCAATTTAACTAACTTTGTTTTTATGAAGATACTTGATGAAGTGTCACATAACAGGCTTGTCAACAAAGTTAAAAGCCAATGGAATAAAAGGAGCAATGGCAGCATGGCTACAAAGCTGGTGGAGGGACAGTAATCGGTAGTGGTGAACAACTGTCCTTGCGAACTGGAGAATGGTAATATAGTTGAGTGTCCCTGGGGTCAGTATCAGGACCACAGCCTTTCTTCATCTATATTAATGACCGAGACTTGGGTATGCAGGGCACAATTAGCATTCGGTAGCACAGAACTTGAATGCTGCTGGAAAGGGAGACATGTTACCAAAGCTTTTCATCCTGCACTCGAGGACAAATGCAAGAATGCCAAATTTCAACCGATCACAATAATTTATACTGTAGGAGAAAAGGATGCTGATTGGGAGTCCACTATGATTAACTGAGGTGTTGCCATGGAGAAAGCAATGAGGAAGTTATAACCAATTTAAGATAAACAGTCAAGCTCTTAACATGGCTCATTTACAGCAATATACAATCCTACACAGGGACCTGTTCGTTGCAAACAAAAGGAATATGTTCAAGCTTTGTACTTTTTGGAATTACCCAGGAACTTGAGCCTATTGTTAGTTTCCTGCTGTTTTCTCTATGGTAACATTATTGCCAACCAATCAGCATTATTTTCTTCTGTTGAAATTTGGTCTTTTTGCATTTGTCTTGATAATGCAAGACAAAAAGCTTCAGCAACTTGCCTCAGCAATATACAGGGCACAATTTCAGAATTTGTGGAAGGTACAAAGTGTTATTATGAACAGTGAGGACAATGAGGATGGACTTCAACTGACCCAAGTAGGATGATAGATTGGGCAGACAGGTAACAAATGAAATTTAATAAGGTCAAATGGGATGAAGGAGTACAATATAAAGGGAAAGACGCTTAGTACTGTAGAGGATCAGAAGGACCTTGGGGTCCGGGTCCATAGGACTCTAAAATCGGCCCGCAGGTGGAGGAGGTGGTTAAGAAGGCCTGTGGTGTGCTGGCCTTTATCAATCGAGGGATTGAGTTTAGGAGTCCTGGGATAATGATGCAGCTATATAGGACCCTCGTCAGACCCCACTTGGAGTGCTGTGCTCAGTTCTGGTCGCCTCATTACAGGAAGGATGTGGAAAAGATTGAAAGGATGCAGAGGAGATTTACAAGGATGTTGCCTGGATTGAGTGGCATGCCTTATGAGGATAGGCTGAGGGAGCTCGGTCTTTTCTCCTTGGAGAGATGTAGGATGAGAGGAGACCTAATAGAGGTATATAAGATGTTGAGAGGCATAGATCGGGTGGACTCTCAGAGGCTTTTTCCCAGGGTGGAAATGGCTGCTACGAGAGGACACAGGTTTATGGTGCTGGGGGGTAGGTACAGGGGAAATTTTTCACACAGAGGGCGGTGGGCGAGTGGAATCGGCTGCCGTCAGTGGTGGTGGAGGCAAACTCAATAGGGTCTTTTAAGAGACTCCTGGATGAGTACATGGGACTTAATAGGATGGAGGGTGATAGGTAGGCCTAAAAGGTAGGGGTTCGTTCGGCACAACTTGTGGGGCCGAAGGGCCTGTTTTGTGCTGTAGTTTTTCTATGTTTCTAAATGAGTGAATACATTTTGGTAAGAACAAGGAGAGGCAACATAAAATAAAAGATATATGCTAAAGGAAGGGTAGGAGCAGATGGACCAGGAGACACATGTGCACAAATAGTTGATGCTGGTAGGGTAGTTTGAAGAGGCAAACAGATCTCAGGCTTTACAAAGGCATAGAGTACAAAAGCAACTTATGGCGAATCTTTATTAAATAGTGTTCGAGTGTCACCCAGACACTTGTCAAATTCTCTGGGCACCACACTTAAAAGGAGGATGCGAAGGCATTAGAAAGGATGCAAAAAAAGATTTAGGAGAATGGTTCCAGGGATGAGGGGCTTTAGTTAAGCAAAAGAGAAACTGTTGACATTGACAGAAGGGTCACGAATCAGTGGACACTGATTTAAGGTGAATGGCAAGAGAATCAAAGGCAACTTGAAGCAGAATGTTTTTACAGAGTTAGGATCTGGAATTGGATAATTACGAGTGTAAAAAAATACAGGGCTATGAGGAAAAGGCAGGGGAGGGCAATTAGTTTAGATGTTTTTGTAGTGAGCCAGCACTGATACACTGGGCCATATTTCCTCAATTTGTGTTGTAATCATTTTGAGATTCTGTGACTAAAGGATGACCAGCGATATCTGTTCAACCACAAATGGAAAATGAAACTAGCAGAGTTTCTAATCCCTGGTTTATTTCTGAATGAAATCCACCAGTTACTGCAAGGTTGGCAAGTTTAGAGGCATGTGACTGACCCCACTACGTCTCACATTAGTGGAAGAAATGGGTCCTGAGAAAACACTAAACTTTGAAAAATTATAAGGAGAGAAACTAAGTTGGCCTAGTGTGCTTTGCACCAAAGGAAAAATCTACAGCTGCTCCATCACAGGATCCAGTTGTTTCTTAAATGAGTCCAAGATTTTTGCCTTCAGTATTGCAAAAGTTTACAAATGTGTTGAGTACTAGTTGCGGGTCATCGGTATATTTTTCACCTTTCAGACTTTCAATTCTCTTACCTCAAGAGGCCGCTGAAATCATCTGAAAAGTCAAAGGAACCATTAAGGAGGCCCATCACTCCTTGTTGCTGTAACTGGTTCCTATATTTATCCCGAAACTGCATGTGGATGTCATCAATAAATTTGTCGACATACGTTAGCGTCAGGATTTTTTGGTATCCCACCTGTTAAGGCAAAGAGGGGAAAATGCCCCTAAATGAACTGGGTCTTGTTCTGACAACCACGCCTGTTAAAGTCAGTCAATGTGAATTTGTAAAAACACATCCTGGAATATTTTTAATTTTCCTCAATGGCATATAATAAACAGGAAGCATTACAGACTGCTACAAGTTAATAGACAAGCACCAAATCTTAGGGCACAGGGCCCAACTATTGGGCAAAACCCGTGGATTAGCATGAGGGTTAACATCACCAACACGAGATGCATGGAGAGTCGTGATGTCACGTGAGTTTTAGAAATTTGGAGAATCTAACATGTACCAATAATACTGCACTCTACTTTCTGGACAACTACAGCACTGACTGTTTCAGCCTGCTACAGAGAGCATTAAATACAAAGACCGGGCAGTACTCTCTCCCATCAACCTGCACAACACTGCATTTAAAAAGTATGATGTGGAGATGCCGGCGTTGGACTGGGGTAAACACAGTAAGAAGTTTAATAACACCAGGTTAAAGTCCAACAGGTTTATTTGCTTTTGCTACCAAATAAACCTGTTGGACTTTAACCTGGTGTTGTTAAACTTCTTACTGTTTAAATATTATGCCATGTACGGACTCAATGTGACCAAAGACAGTGAGACCATTCATTTGATCCTGAAATGTTAGCATTTATTACAGTAAATATGGGAAAAAACATGTGCAATGTAATTTCTTGCTGTAAGCAAGGGTGCACATAGCAATAAAGTAAATCAACATACATTTATTATAGATAGTGAAATTTGTAAATTTCAAACATCTAAGGGACTTTATTTCAAAACATCATTATTTTTTAAATGCCCATTTTACATACAGTAAACCGGATGAGTCATATATTTCAGGATTGGCTCTCTTAAGCTGCATTCCTTCTTTGTTTTGCCCTCACTCCAGATCGGGATTAATTTTCAATCCCTCTCAATGTGTGATTTCAGTTCATAATCTGCTTATTTCCCAAATTATCAGCTGGAGTTCTATTACATGGGATTCTGGAATGTATTCCATTGGCACCGAGATGTTCCAAGAACTAGGCAGCCAGTTCAGAGTAGTTAAAAAAGGGGAAAATGGAGGAGTTACAGTCCAAGAAGAGGACTTCAGCCTGTGGTGCTGGCCTCATTCTTGTAACCAGTGTCTATTCATCTTCCAACTTTTCAGATATTTATTCTTTTCCCTCCTATATTAGATCACAACAGCTACAACCAGTGAATTTGACTTCAGTTTAAACAACGGGATTCTTCACTGGTTCAATCAGTGCTTCTTCCACTCCCAAGTTGTTGCTGCAGCTCCTGGTTCTAAAGCGAATGATCTGCCCACCATTTTAGGTTGCAAATGGACTTGATGCATTGTGACTGCAATTTGCAAGGGGTCCGTTGGTTCAAGAATGTCAGCAACTGCGTTTTTTTTTGCAGATATTCAATTTTACAGGTTTTGCTGTGCTCCCATTGAGCAAATTCATTCATCCATGTCAATATGCAGTACACACACTTTGATTTCCCTGAACTCAACTTCAGATTTAAGGATTTTATAGCATCTCACCAGGTGAGACATTAACTAAAGAACTTGCATAGACACCACAGAGAATGGTTTCTTGTGCTTTCTATATTTATGGAGTATATTTGCTCTGTCGAATACTCACCACAAACAGCAACTCGAACTCATTGTCCAGCTTGTATTTAAGAGTGAGGGCTTCATGAGTGAATGAGTTGTTTCCTCCTCTCTCCTGCAAAAGAGAACAGTTAGTTCATCAGTTGAACTAATGAAATTTATACTGTCTCAGAGTTAAGGATAACATAATATGGTCCAGTGAATTTGGTCAGGGGTGCCAACATTTCTCTAGTCTAACACACATGCTGACAAACCTGTGTCAGCAAGGAACAACTAACTCTTCAAGCTACTTGCTTTTGTATCAGGTCATTACATTTGATCCTTGATTATATATTTTTTTCTTGACAAATAGAAATTTATAGTCGAAACAGACGTAAAGTTAGAATGCAATTCCTGAATGGCGTTTATCGCCCTGGTCTGATCACCTTCTCCCCGCATTCCAGTGCTACTTCATCCAACAGCACACTCGGTCTCAACCCCACCTTAACAGCACGGTGGCACAGTGATTAGCACTGCTGCCTCCGCCAGGAACCCAGGTTTGATTCCCGGCTTGGGTCACTGTCTGTGCGGAGTCTGCACATTCTCCCCATGTCTGCATGTTTCCCCTCCGGGTGCTCCGGTTTCCTCCCACTCTGAAAGATGCACTGGTTAGATGCATTGGTCATGCTAAATTCTCCCTCAGTGTAGCCGAACAGAGAGTGGCTACTAGGGAATTTTCACTTCATTGCAGTGTTAATGTAAGTCTACATGTGACACTAATAAATAAACTAAAAAAACCTTCATCAAGGTGAGAAACTGATGAGTAGATATTTAAAGAGGAACAAAGCTGGAAGATGTACCCCTAACTCTGGAGGGCTGTTAAGGTGTGTATTTTTAAAAAATGTTTCTACTTGTGCAGCTCACAAGCAGCATCATGGAGAATGGCTGATACTCAAACTCAGTTTCTATCAGAATTCTCCTTATGGAGTGATCTGAGAGACAGATGCAGATACAATGGTCAGCATGGTTAGAATTCAGCTTGGGCTTGGTGGTAGCACTACTGAGAGTCAAAGTCAATGGGTTCAAGATGGATGCCCAGAAACTCAGGTACACCATCTAGGTTAATGCTTGTCAAACATTTTTGGTTGAAGAACTCCTTTTCAAATGGATGAGAAAGTACAGGCCACCCCATTTCATCTCCATTATACTTTAAAAAAATAATCTCACAAGGCATCATTGGTCAGCATTTATTGTAAGGTTTTTACCTTGCAAAGTACGAGCACAGTAACACCAAAACAAGCTGGAGAAAATTCTGAAGAATTGAAGCAAAAGCTATCAAGAGTTTTGGAAGATTCAGTGGATGTGATGAGTGGTTGAAGAGCAAGTTAAGTTGACAACTTGTTATAACAGATGCCACTGTTGAAATTTAAATTATACCGACCAAGCTTGAACACTAGGCAATGACTATCTCCAACAAGAAAGAATCTTAATCATCTCCTCATGACACTCAACCGCATTACCATCACTGAATTCCCCACTATCAACATCCTGGGGGTTACTACTGACCAGAAACTGAACTAGCCATATAAATACTGTGACCACAAGAGAAAGTCAGAGACTGGGAATTCGGAGGAGAGTAACCCGCCTTGTGACTGCCCAAAGTCTGACCACAATCAACAAGGCACAAATCAGGGGTCTGATGGAATACTTTCCATTTGCCTGGGCGAATTGTGCTCCAACACTCAAGAAGCACGACACCATTGAGGACAAAGTGGCCCACTTAATTGGCACCAAATCCACCACCTTCACCCCCTCATCTGCTACCAAAATGGCAGCAGTGTGGACCATCTACAAGATGCGCTGCAGGAACTCACCAAGACTCCTTCAACAGCATCTTCCAAACCTGCAATCTCTACCACCTACCAAGGTAAGGGCAGTAGATACATGGGAACACCATCACTCGCAGGTTCCCCTCCAAGCCACAGATCATCCCACTTCAGAACTATATCGCTGTTCCTTGACTGTTGCTGGGTAGGAATTCTAGAACACATTCCTGAACAGCACTGTGGCTAAAACTACACCAGGTGGACTGTAGCGCTTCGTGGTTGTGATTCTCAAGGGCAAGTGGCAACAGGAAACAAACTGCGGCTTCGCCAATGACACTGACATCTTTTGAATTAAAAAATAAAATGCAGACAAGCGATCCAAATGGGTCTCGAGCCGACAACCCTTGGGAAGAAAGCCAAAAGAGACATTGCACAAAATAACTCAAGATGTAGATAAACTATAATCAGAGACATAATGCAACAAGAGTATAGGATACAAATGAGTGGTGCATTATTGCCCTCTGAATCATGTGAATAAGGACATTTTAAATCCTGCCTAACTGAAATATCATAAAAAGGATGTACATTATTGCAACTCATTTTTGGAGACTCAAGGCACCACATGGGGCATGCTGCGCTGAGCACAGAGATCCAGAAGATCCCAAGTGTGATCGCAGCCAGTGCCAAATAAGCTGATGGCAGACAGGGCCATGATAAAGGACCTACAACTGGTCTCAATGTATCTAATTTAGGCAGGGTTAAGATCAGCCAGACTCTCACTTCTAATTGACAGCTGCTGAATGTTATGGAAAATACGACTACGTTTGGAAACAGAAACTCAGATTGGTGCTCGCTACAGTCAAGCAGCAAGGAACACTCAGTTTCTGATCATACATATTCAGCTGCTATTGGAGGTGCATAAAGAACATAAAAACTAGGAGCAGGAGTAGGTCATCTGGCCCCTCGAGCCTGCTCCGCCATTCAATAAGATCATGGCTGATCTTTTTGTGGACTCAGCTCCACTTACCCGCCCGCTCACCATAACCCTCAATTCCTTTACTGTTCAAAAATGTATCTATCCTTGCCTTAAAAATATTCAATGAGGTAGCCTCAACTGCTTCACTGGGCAGGGAATTGCACAGATTCACAACCCTTTGTGTGAAGAAGTTCCTCCTCAACTCAGTCCTAAATCTGCTTCCCCTTATTTTGAGGCTATGCCCCCTAGTTCTAGTTTCACCCGCCAGTGGAAACAACTTATCTATTCCCTTCATAATCTTATATGTTTCTATAAAATCTCCCCTCATTCTTCTGAATTCCAATGAGTATAGCCCCAGTCTACTCAGTCTCTCCTCATAAGCCAACCCTCTCAACTCCAGAATCAACCGAGTGAATCTCCTCTACACCCCCTCCAATGCCAGTATATCCTTTCTCAAGTAAGGAGACCAAAACTGTACACAGTACTCCAGGTGTGGCCTCACCAGCACCTTATACAGCTGCAACATAATCTTGTTACTTTTAAACTCCATCCCTCTAGCAATGAACGACAAAATTCCATTTGCCTTCTTAATTACCTGCTGTACCTGCAAACCAACTCCTTGAGATTCCTGTACAAGGACACCCAGGTCCCTCTACACAGCAGCATGCTGCAATTTTTTACCATTTAAATAATAGTCCATTTTGCTGCGATTCCTACCAAAATGGATGACCTCACATTTACCAACATTGTACTCCATCTGCCAGACCCTCGCCCACTCACTTAGACTATCTATATCCCTTTGCAGACTTTCAGCATCCTCTGCACACTTTGCTCTTCCACCCATCTTTAGTGTCATCTGCGAATTTTGACACACTACACTTGGTCCCCAACTCCAAATCACCTATGTAAATCGTAAACAATTGCGGTCCCAACACTGATCCCTGAGGCACACCACTAGTCACTGATCGCCAACCAGAAAAACACCCATTTACCCCCACTCTTTGCTTTCTGTTAGTTAACCAATCCTCGATCCATGCTAATACATTACCCAGAACACTATGCACCTTTATCTTATGTAGCAGTCTTTGGTATGGCACCTTGTCAAATGCCTTCTGGAAATCAAGATACACCACATCCACAGGTTCCCCATTGTCCACTGCACATGTAATGTTCTCAAAGAATTCCACCAAGTTAGTCAAACATGACCTGCCCTTTATGAACCCGTGCTGCGTCTTACCAATTGGACAATTTATATCCAGATGTCCCGCTATTCCTTCCCTGATGATAGATTCAAGCATTTTCCCTACTACAGAAGTTAAGCTAACCGGCCTATAGTTACCTGCCTTTTGTCTACCTCCTTTTTTAAACAGTGGCGTCACATTTGCTGTTTCCCAATCTGCGGGAACCACCCCAGAGTCCAGCCAATTTTGGTAAATTACCACTAGTGCAGCAACGGAGAGGCTGACAATACCCAGCAAACATCAGCACTGTCAGCAAAATGATGTAAACAAACATCAAGAAGTGCTCATAATTTAAAAAAATACCTTTCAAAATCTGTATCAAAATAGGAAAACCTTGGATAACTGTTAGCAGCTGTGCATGTTTATCATAATATAGAAACAGACAATGAGAGTCGGCCAGATACCGGGAATTCAGCCCTTCGAGTCTGTCTGCTCCACCATTCATTATGATCATGGCTGATCATCCAACTCAAAGTCTAATTCCACCTCCTCTCCCATATTCTTTGATCCCCTTTGCTCCAAGAACTATATCTAACCCCTTCTTCAAAACATACAATGTTTTGGCCAATTCTCTGGGTGAAGAAATTTCTCATCTCGGTCCCAAATGGTCTACCCCGTATCCTTAGACCATGACCCCTGGTTCTGGACACCTCCACGGTAGCGAACATCTTCCAGCATCTACGCTGTCTCGTCCTGTCAGAATTTTATAGGTTTCTATGCGATCCTCCCTCATTCTTCTGAACTCCAGTGAACATAATCCTAACTGACTCAATCTCTTTTCATACATCAGTTCTTCCATCCCAGGAATCAGTCTGGTCAACCTTCGCTGTACTGCCCCTGGAGCAAAAATATCCTCCTACAGATAAGGAGACCAAAACTGCACACAATATTCCAGGTGTGGCCTCACCAAGACCCTGTATAACTACTCAAATCCTCTTGCTTTGAAGGTCAACATACCATTTGGCTTTCTTACCGCCTGCTGCACTTGCATTTTTCTATTCTTACTTTCAGCGACTTGTGTACTAGGGCACCCAAGTCTACATGCACATTCCCCTCTTAATTTATAGCCATTCTGATAATAATCTGCCATCCTGCTTTTACTCCCAAAGTGGATAACCTCACATTTTGTTGCACCTGCCAACTCACTCAATCTGTTCAAATCACAGTGAAGCATCTCTGCATCCTCCTAACAACTTACACTCCCACGCAGCTTTGTCTCACCTGCAAATCTGGCGATATTGTATTTAGTTCCCTCATTTAAATCATTAGTATATATTGTGACTAGCTGGTGTCCTAGCACTGATCCCTGCAGTACCCCACTAGTTACAGCCTACAGACCCAGTTATTTCTACTCTGCTAACCAGTTTTCCATCCATCTCAATATAGTACCCCCAACCCCATGCACTTCAATTTTACACGCTAATCTCTCATGTGGGACTTTGTCAAAAACCTTCTGAAAGTATGAATAAACCACACTCACTGGCTCCCCCTCAATGCCACTAGTTATACTCTCAAAGAATTCCAGTAGTTTTGCCAAGCATAATTTCCCTCATAAATCCACGTTGACTCTGTCCAATTCTACCACTGTTTTCCAGTGTGCTCTGTTATGAAACCTTTGATAATGGATTATGGAATTTTCCCTATTACCGACATGAGGCTGACTGGTCTATAACTCAGTTTTCTCTCTACCGCTTTTTTAAAATAGTGGAGTTAAATTAGCTACCCTCCAATCTGTAGGAATGTTCTGAATAATCTGAATCTGAATAACCTCCAATAACAGCAGAGATTAATTTAAACAAATATATTTTTGTTTCATCATCCTATTGTGGTCCACTATTTTTAGGTGGGGGAAGAGAGTGCGAAGCTTTGCGAGGTAATTGAAATAATTCCACAAGCTCACTGTGCTAGCAGGGAGCCACTCAGCTGTTTTCCAATAGGAAAACTGCTGAAAACAGTCATTAAATATTGTTGCAGGGTGCAATTTTGCTGCTCCCATGTGTGTACAAAAGCTTCTAATAATTTGCTCATACACACTTGAACTTATGAAACAGATTCACTCATAATCATTTGATTCAAACAGGTTGGCAAATGGCTGGTTTTGTTCAGGCTGCTACCACTGAGGGTGATGCAATTTTCTTTTTAACCAGGATCAGAGGTTTACAGCATGGAAACAGACCCCCCGGCCCAACTTGTCGATGCCGCCCTTTTTTTGAAACCCCTAAGCTAATCCCAATTGCCCACATTTGGCCCATATCCCTTTATACCCATCGTACCCATGTAACTATCTAAATGCTTTTTAAAAGATAAAATTGTACCCGCCTCTACTACTACCTCTGGCAGCTTGTTCCAGACACTCCTGTGAGAGAAGAAATTGCCCCTCTGGACACTTTTGTATCTCTCCCCTCTCACTTTAAACCTATGCCCTCTGGTTTTAGACTTCCCTACCTTTGGGAAAAGATATTGACTATCTACCTTGTCTATGCCCCTCATTATTTTATAGACCTCTATAAGGTCACCCCTCAGCCTCCTACGCTCCAGAGAGAAAAGTCCCAGTCTATTCAGCCTCTCCTTATAATTCAATCCATCAAGTCCCGGTAGCATCCTAGTAAATCTTTTCTGCGCTCTTTCTAGTTTAATAATATCCTTTCTATAATAGGGAGACCAGAACTGTACACAGTATTCCAAGTGTGGCCTTACCAATGTCTTGTACAACTTCAACAAGACATTCCAACTCCTGTATTCAATGTTCTGACCAATGAAACCAAGCATGCCGAATGCCTTCTTCATCACTCTGTCCACCTATGACTCCACTTTCAAGGAGCTATGAACATGTACCCCTAGATCTCTTTGTTCTGTAACTCTCCCCAACGCCCCACCATTAACCGAGTAAGTCCTGCCCTGGTCAATCTACCAAAATGCATCACCTCGCATTTGTCTAAATTAAACTCCATCTGCCATTCGTCAGCCCACTGGCCCAATTGATCAAGATCCCGTTGCAATTGGAGATAACTTTCTTCACTGTCCACCATGCCACCAATCTTGGTGTCATCTGCAAACTTACTAACCATGCCTCCTATATTCTCATCCAAATCATTAATATAAATGACAAATAACAGTGGATCCAGCACTGATCCCTGAGGCACACCGCTGGTCACAGGCCGCCAGTTTGAAAAACAACCCTCTACAACCACCATCTGTCTTCTGTCATCAAGCCAATTTTATATCCATTTAGCTATCTCACCCTGGATCCCATGAGATTTAACCTTATGCAACAACCTACCATGCGGTACCTTGTCAAAGGCCTTGCTAAAATCCATGTAGACAACATCAACTGTACTGCCCTCATCTACCTTCTTGGTTACCCCTTCAAAAAACTCAATCAAATTTGAGAGATATGATTTTCCACTCAAAGTCATGTTGACTGTTCCTAATCAGTCCTTGCATCTCTAAATGCCTGTAGATCCTGTCTCTCAAAATACCTTCCAACAATTTACCCACCACAGATGTGAGGCTCACCGGCCTGTAGTTCCCAGGCTTTTCCCTGCAGCCCTTTTTAAACAAAAGCACAACATTTGCCACTCTCCAATCTTCAGACATCTCATCTGTGACTATCGATAATACCAAATATCTCTGCTAGGGGACCCATAATTTCCTCCCTAGCCTCCCACAATGTCCTGGGATACATTACCAGGTCCCGGGGATTTATCTACCTTGATGCACTTTAAGACTTCCAGTGCCTCCTTCTCTGTTATATGTACACTCCTCAAGACATCACTATTTATTTCCCCAAGTTCCCTAACATCCATCCTTTTCTCAACAGTGACTACTGATGAGAAATATTCATTTAGGATCTCACCCATCCCTTGTGGATCCGCACATAGATGACCTTGTTGATCTTTAAGAGGCCCTACTCTCTCCCTAGTTAGTCTTTTGCCCTTTATGTATTTGTAGAAGCTCTTTGGATTCTCCTTTGCCTTATCTGCCAAAACAATCACGTGTTCCCTTTTTGCCCTCCTGATTTCTCTTTTAACTCTACTCCTACACCCCCTGTACTCTTCAAGGGATTCACTTGATCCCAGCTGCCTCTGCATGTCATGTGCCTCCTTCTTCTTCTTGACCAGGGCCTCAATATCCCAAGTCATCCAGAGTTCCCTACTTCTACCAGCCTTGCCCTTCACTCTCAGAAGTACGTGCTTACCCCAAGACTGTTTAAGTGCTGTTTAAATTTATAGCAATTAAATATTGAATACATAGAAATATACAATAAATTGTGCTATTCATTTTCATCTCCATTGTCCTTTCTAATCTATCCTAATGGCCTGACTCATGGTAAGGCGCTAAGGTACCACTGGTCTTCTATTAATTATCCTACTGGCCAAGCGCAAGTCTAAATAGCAAATGCCAGCTGGTCCTTCAGCACAAAAGAGAGGATGGGAAAGATATGTGGCAACACAACAAAACAATCTTGTGTCACAGCTTGTAACTTCCAACCACAGCCTCAGCAGATTTCTGAATCTTCCTGTGCTACAGCTCAGTTCCATAATGGGTTTATCCGATGGAGTGCTGTGGTACTGCAGTTCCTCACTTATCAAAGATAGTTAATCATCCGTCATAGCATAAGAGTGCTATACACATCATATAGACAAAACACATAGGTTGGCGGGGGAAGGGGTGTTGCAGGGACTGGCTTCACAACAAATTAGGTTTATAAAGTGTTAGGAAGTTGCAAGGAAATGAGAAGTAAAGAACTGGATAAAAATACACTGATCGGGATTTAGCTGCACTGAGGCCTTGTGAGATGTGGGTTAACATAGTAGCAGAGTGAAACAGACAGTTTGTTCAGCAAAATCGAGACTAGCAATCTAAGGATCTAGGTTTATAGTCACACCTAGTTGGAAAGCTGAGCTTTCTCAGAAGAATCAAGCTGTTGTTCAGAAAAAGAAAGCAGAAGTCTGCGACCCACAAGTTCTAGTCTAAACTAAAGATTCTCAAAAGAAAGCTACAGATCATGTGGTAATTATTTGCTGGAGTTGACCCAGTGCTAAAACCTATGGGATGTTGTTTTGGGGAAGGTGTATTCTCAGAGTTTAGGAAAGTAAGTGGATTTGGATGGGGACGCGGATGGCAACATCTTGAAGAAGGGATAGAGGGAAAGAGCTGTAGAGAGGGAATTCACAGTAAGAAGTCTCACAACACCAGGTTAAAGTCCAACAGGTTTATTTGGTAGCAAATACCATAAGCTTTCGGAGCGCTGCCCCTTCGTCAGATGGAGTGGATATCTGTTCTCCAACAGTGCACAGACACAGAAATCAAGTTACAGAATACTAATTAGAATGCAAATCTCTACAGCCAGCCAGGTCTTAAAGGTACAGACAATGTGGGTGGAAGGAACATTAAACACAGGTTAAAGAGATGTGTATTGTCTCTGTGCACTGTTGGAGAACAGATATCCACTCCATCTGACGAAGGGGCAGCGCTCCGAAAGCTTATGGTATTTGCTACCGAATAAACCTGTTGGACTTTAACCTGGTGTTGTGAGACTTCTTACTGTGCTTACCCCAGTCCAACGCCGGCATCTCCACATCGAGAGGGAATTCCACAGCTTAGAGTCCAGGCAGCTGAAGTGCAACCACCAATGGTGGACTGATTAAAACCAGGTTGCTCCAATGGCCAGAATTGAAAAAGTCAAGTATCTTGGAGGTTTGCGGGGCCGAAGGAGATTCGAGACGGGGAGGGACAATGTCAGAGGAATTTGAAAACAAGCATGAGAATTTAAAAATCAAGATAGTGCTCAACTGGAAGCCAATGCAAAACAGCAAGGATGGGGTGAGCGGTAAATGAGAATTGGTGAGTTAGACCATAAACAGCAGAGTTTTCCAAGCATCAAGGTTACAGCAAATATAATTTAGGAGGGCAGCCAGGTCACTTTATGTGAGCAATTGGAGTGCAATCTAAACACCATTGCCCAGACCAGCCTAAAAGACCACATAAGTTTGCCCAAACGTTTGTGTTTTATATGGTCAATTTCATTGGATCAAGATATAATTAATCCGAAACTGGCCTCATCATTAGACAGAAATGGAGAAGTTCCAGTGTTTGCACTGGTTTGGAAAGTTTTTTTTCCCCCAAATAACTTTCATTTTGTCAGACACACTGACACTTTTAGTAGACATTTTTGAAAAAATGATTTCATCTCAAGAAATATTTAATTTACTCAAACTAATGTATAGCAATGAGTCTATTACGTGGTCTGGTATAGCTCTCATTGTTATTTTCAATTATATTAAATCTGTTTACTTGCATGAGGGGGACTGGACAGCCTTACTAACAATGAGTTCATGTTCAGCTGTGTTATTAAAACTGCAACTTATATCAAATACTTTTCAATTGAATTTTAAAAATGTTTTATTCTGTTGTCACACTGGTTTCTATAAACTTTCTATAAACTCACACTGGTTTATAGAAAATATTATGTTTCTAAATATGTTTCTGACAGTTAGCAGCAACTGAAGTGCACTTCTAACACATTCTGAGAGCACCTTCACTTTGCACCCAAGGAGAGACTCTACCCAAAAAATACCTAGGGCTTAAAAAGCCATGATCCAGGTTGTTCCAGCTAAAATCATTTCAATTGTAACCAAAGTAAATGAGAAGTTGGCAGAGGTACTTTCAACTGCAGATATTTAATCCTTTGCACAATTGGTCAAACTCCCTACATTATATGCAAGACTGCACCATAAACAAAATGCAAATGGACGCTGACATAAATGCGGGTTCAGAAAGCCATGGGTTAAGTTACATTCCACAATCCACTAAATTGATAGTCCATTGCAGTGTTGAGGGAGCACTACATTAGTGGCATAACTGATCTTTAGATAAGAGATGTTAAACAGAGGCTCCTGCTGGTAAAAGATTCCGTGACATTACTTAGAGACGAGGAGAGGAGCTTTTCCTGACTGTTTTCTGGTCAGTATGTACCCCTAAAATCACTGCCCATTTAACCCATGGGTTTAAATGATAATTTATCATGATCACATTGTTACTTGTGGAAGTTTGTTGCCAGGACACTTGGTTAGCCATCGATGCATTCCCTCCACCCTGCCCTTGCCGCCCCCCCTCCTTCCAATCTTTCTCCCTCTCTGGAATATTTCAGTTGGGAGGAATTGAATATCTCTACCTTCCACTCTTCACATACTGTCCTACCTTTTAGTCTTTCTGCCCAGTCCACCAGGGCCAAATCTGTCTTCATGCCTATGTAATTATCTTGGTTTAACACCAGAATACTACTGTGGGGCATGGATTTATGGCCCTCAAACTGAATTTGAAATTCAAGCATGAATGCAATGATCACTCTTCCCTAGAGGATCCTTTACTACACGATCATTAATTAATCCCATCTCATTACACAATACTAAATCCAAAATAGCCTGCTCTGTGGTTGGTTCGACAACGTACTGTTCTAAGAAACAATCTCTAATACATTCTATGAACTCTCCCCCGAGGCTACCTTCTTCAGCTACATGTTAATTATACCCCACTGCACTCCTGCAGTGTCAGAGCTTTCTTATGAAAAGGTGCTACATAAATGCAAATTGTTGGTGTCCTGTCCAGCATTGTGCCTAACCAACAACATCTAAACAAACAAAGAACAAAGAACAGTACAGCACAGGAAACAGGCCCTTCGGCCCTCCAAGCCTGTGCCGCTCCTTGGTCCAACTAGACCAATCATTTGTATCCCACCATTCCCAGGCTGCTCATGTGACTATCCAGGTAAGTCTTAACGATGTCAGCGGGTCTGCCTCCACCACCCTACTTGGCAGCACATTCCAGGCCCCCACTACCCTCTGTGTAAAAAACATCTCTCTAATATCTGAGTTATACTTCGCCCCTCTCACCTTGAGCCCGTTACCCCTCGTGATCGTCACTTCTGATCTGGGAAAAAGCTTCCCACTGTTCACCCTATCTATCCCCTTCATAATCTTGTACACCTCTATTAGATCTCCCCTCATTCTCCATCTTTCCAGAGAGAACAACCCCAGTTTACCCAATCTCTCCTCAAACAGATTAACTAGTCCTCTGTCTCACTGTTGGCTATTGTGTTTGCTTTGGGGTATCTTCTGATGACATGAATAAAAGTTTTTTTTTCTTGATTGTGTGTCATTTTATCAAACAAAAGGAAGCAAGCCACTAAACAGCAGCAGCTGCTGGAACAGAACTTCAAAAACAAGCAGCTGAGGAGTGTTTTGTATTTGTAGAAGGGCTTGCAACATCCCATGTGTACAGATCAGACCAGGGCCCATAGGAGATAAACAAGAGTATTCAGGCAAAATCCTCATGAAGATAAAATCTCAGGGGTACCAGAAAAATCAAGCAGCACAGATTTTGAACTGGGATAAAAAAACAAATTATACTGAGGAACTGAAGTCACAGCCACCAATGGTGAAACCATTAAAATCAGGAGTGGTCAAGAGGCCAGAATAAGAGTGCAGATATCTTGGGAGGGCTTTGAGACTGGCGGATGGAGAATGTCGGGGCAAGGTCATAGAGAGATTTATGGGAGCTGCAGGAAAATGGAGTTGAGGCAGAAGATCACTCATGATCACACCGAACGCAGAGCAGACTCAAGAGCTACTCCGGTTCCTATTCCTCAGGATTTGGAAAGAGCCATGAGGATTCAGTACAAGTTTTGCCAGCCGATGTAAGTCAGCAACAACAGAGATGATGGATAAATGAGACTTTGTATATGTTAGACCACATGCAGGAGATAGCTTCAAATTCACATGAAGTAGAACAAAGGCGGTTGGCCAGGAGTGCTTTGGAATCCCCAAGTCCAGAGATAACAAACAGGGCTGGGGGCTTTAACAGATGAGCTAAGACAGGCAGGAGCACAGTCATTGGGGTGGAAATAGATGGTTTAAGTGATGGATATACACTTGAATCTCATCTCGAGGTCAGATAATGACATCAAAATCTGGTTCAGCCACATTTGTTATTTGCTACCAAATAAACCTGTTGGACTTTAACCTGGTGTTGTTAAAATTCTTACTGTGTTCACCCCAGTCCAACGCCGGCATCTCCACATCATGTCAGCCACAGTTGCCAGGGAAGCCGTTGGAATCAATGGCTAGGCACTGACCTTGTGACAGGGACTGCAGACTGTGACTTTTGGTTGTTCAATATGAAGGTGGAGGGAATTTCTGCTCATTTCAGTGCTGAATATTGGACAGTCTGACAATTTAGAGACCATGGAAGGGTTGAGGGAGGTGGTTAAGTACGGTGGATGAGAGTGACACTGTTTTCAGAAGTCACTGAGGGATAGCAAGTAGATGTGAAGGAGGAGGGAGCCAAGCATAGTTCCTTGGGCTAATGGTACAGGAGTGGGAAGAGAAGTCATGGTGACTCACTGGCTACAAATTTCTTCCATTCAGCTGGTTTGCAAAGATAGAGTGAGATCTGGGGAATATTCATCCCTCAACCAGCATTATCAAGAACAGACAATCCAGTTATTAATTAATTGACTTGTTTGGTGTTTGGAAAAACATGGCTGTTTACAGGTTACTGTCACATTTTGATGCACAAGAGACTACACAAAGACAATTCATTCGTTTTACAGCACTTTGGTGTTCAGTTTTCTTTGTCTCCAAAGTTTCTCATGTTTGAAGGGGCTAATTCTTACCAGGCACAGCAGCAAAGACCAAGGATATGAACCAAGGCATGTGGGCCGATAGGCTATTTGCAAGAACAAGTAGTGCAGACAAATCGGAACCAGAATGAAGGCAATTCAGACTGGCTTTCTAATGAATTTTCAAAACTTAGGCATGAGTAGTTCAGAAGATGTATCTGCATCTCCCAGCCTGAACATACAAATTAGGAGTAGGCCATTTAGCCTGCTCCACCATACAAGATCTCAGCTGATCCGATTGTGGCCTCAACTCCACACTCTATCTACCTCCAATTACTTTTAACTTCTTCATTAGTCAAGAATCTATCGACCTCTGCCTTAAAAATATTCAATTGCCACGCCTGCATAGCTTTCCAGGGAAGAATGCTAAAGATTCATGACTTTCAGCGAAAAAAAATTCTCCTCAGCTCCATTAAATGGCAGACCTCTTATTTTAAACTCTGTCCCCTAGTTTTAGTCTCTTGCAGGGGAAACATTGCTTCAACACCCACCTTGTCAAGTCCTGTAGGTATCCTTTATGTTTTATTAAGATCACCTCTCAATCTTCTAGGTTCCAGCCGGTCTACCTTTTCTCCCAAGATAACCTCCCCATCCCAGGAATCAATGAAGTGAAGCTTCTCAGAATTGCTTCCGAGCTTTGAATGAACACCAGGCATTTTTCTCCCAATTTTTGTCATGCCCACATTAGTCTTATTTTTGCTGTTACAAGTGCCTTTAAGAGCGCCATTGCAGTGATCGTCACACTATCATTTAGCAGGGAAAATCACAGCTAACCCAATCGCCTTTCAAGCGCACTTTCCAATAGAGACCATTGACGCTTGGCTGATTTCTGTTCCTTTTCCAAGGACACTGAAGTAAACTGTACTTATTCCACAGTACTCTTAACAGAAATGGGTTAATCAGGAACAAGGGATTTAATCAATGTTTCGTTATGCCATTGAACAGAAATATTTATATTCTTAATTAGATCATATTTCAATCCCACAATCACCCCAATGAGTGTAGGAAGTCTGTTGAATGGAAGATAAATTCCAGAACAGCTGTTATGACTGGGGGTCGGTTTAGCTCAGTTGGCTGGACAACTGGTTAGTGATGCAGAGCGATGCCAATAACACAGGTTCAATTCCCATAACAGTTGAGGTTATTCACAACAGCCCACCTTTCCAATCTTGGGCCTTGCCTGAGGTGTGGTGATCCTATGGTTAAATCACCACCAGTTAGCTCCTCCTTCCTCATAGGGGAGAGCAGCTCATGGTCATCTGGGAGGATGGTGACTTTACCTTTACTCCATCCACTCAGACCTCAGCTTCTGAATTTGGCTACAATCTGCAAGGGATTGAACCCTCGGTGGGCTTCCAAAGGCTGATATAACCTGGATGTTTCCAGTCTTTCTGCTTTATAGAATGACTAGCAACCTTCTCCATAGACCAGGAAGGAAATTTCAAGGGAAGATGTCCCCAGATCACCACGTGTATGTCCTTGTGACTCATTCATACTCCTGGCTGTTGCTGGGAGCAGGTTGATCACAGATGGTACATTCCACAGAGAATGACTAATGAAGATTCGCCCCAATCCCCAAGCACAGAGTGAAGTGCAATTAATATTGTACACAGATTTATAAACAAATATCAAAATGCAAACTTCTGATGTTTCATCATGGCTATCTCAATCAGGGTACTGTATTAAACACAGAGCAGAATTACAAATACTGCTAATTCTTTTTTCCCTGCACCAGACCTTAATTTTGTCTGCTTGACCACTTCTTGCTTGACAAAGGTTCACAGCCCAACATTACACGGCACACAAAATACAACATGATTTTAGATGCAAGGGGGAACTGAAATAAATCTTGCTTGCGGCAATAAATCTTGGAAAATTCTGATCACGATAAAAAGCAGGGAATTGTAAGGAATATTCACAAACTACAGTCGTATGTAAATGTGATAAAGCCTCTGAACTAATTTAGATTGAGAAGGCTAATTATCCAGAATCTCAACAAATTCACAAACAATATGTTCGGGAGATTTCCTAAAGCACTTGGACGCTCACTGACCGAAGTGTAACAAACAGCATGCATGTCAACTGGGCCAGATTGTATCCTCCGATTTCACAAACCTCATCATAAACAGCTTTGCTTACACCATTAATTTTATCTGTTTCATTTTTACCCATCTTATAATAAGTTTGCATAATAAACTGCACCAAAATAGATCGACTGGGTAAAGTTTTTTCTCCAATTGGCTGGCCATAGCTCAGTTGGTAAAACAAGGGTGTGGGTTTAAATCCTATACCAGAGACGTGAGCACATAATTTACGTTGGCACCAGACGATCCAACCTTTCTGATGAGACATTAAACTGAGGCCCATCTATCCAAGGTGCCCCCCACCATGAACATCACTAAAACAAATTATCTGAAAATTACATTGCTGTTTGTAGGACCTTGCTGTGCCCAAACTGGCTGCTGCACTTCAAAAGCATTTTTAAAACACTAACACACTTTGAGACACCCTGAATTTGTGAAAGATGCTATATAATGGCAAATCTTTCAACAAATTCAGTGCAGTGATTGAAAACCACCTATCAACTCAAAACTGGATATGACAAGCTACTGATGCAGTGACATGGGGCAGTTGCTCTCCGTTATATATTGGGCACTCAGGTATCTGACATAGGTGACACACCGACTCAAGAACAGCTTCTTCCCTGCTGCCAGACATTTCAATGGGCCAACCTTATATTAAGTCGATCTTTCTCTATACCCTAGCTATGACTGTAACACTACATTCTGCATCCTCTCCTTTCCTTCTCTATGAACGGCATCTTTGTCTGTATAGCACGCAAGAATAATACTTTTCACGGTATCCCAATACGTGCAGCAACAATAAATCAAATATTGCCAAGTTTAATGAGCACAGTAAGAAGTCTCACAACACCAGGTTAAAGTCCAACAGATTTATTTGAATCGAGCTTTCGGAGCACTGCCCCTTCATCAGGTGAGTGTAGATTAGTTCACAAACACGGCATATATAGGCAAAGACACAGTTGCAAGATAATTACAGATTAGAATGTGAAAAATGGTTGGAATGCAAATCTATACAGGTACAAACAGTGTGCATGGAGAAAGGGATAATCACAGGTTATAGAGGTGTGAATTGTCTCAAGCCAGGACAGTTAGCAGGATTTTGCAAACCCAGGCAGTACGATGAGGGATTACAAGTAGCGTGACATGAATCCAAGATCCCAGTTGAGGCCATTCTCATGCATGCGGAACTTGGCTATCAGTTTCTGTTCGATGATTCTGCGTTGTCGTGTGTCTTGAAGGCTTGGCCTGGAAAGACTTGCATTCCAACCATTCTTCACATTCTATTCTGTAATTATCTTGCACAGAATCCCATAGAATCCCTACAGTGCAGATGGAGACATTCAGCTCATCGCGTCAGCACCAACCACAATTCACCCAGACCCTATTCCCACAACCCCACACATTTACCCTGCTAATTCCCCAGACACTAGGGTCAATTTAGCATGGCCAATCCACCTAATCCGCACATCTTTGGACTGTGGGAGGAAACCCACGCAAACACGAGGAGAATATGCAGATTCCACAGACTGTGACCCAAGGCCAGCATTGAACCTGGGTCCCTGGCGCTATGATGCAGCAATACTAACCATTGTGCCACCCAATCACCACAAAAATAATTGGGGACATCGCAATTGTCTCTTTGCCAATATATGCCGTGTTTGTGAACTAGCCTCCACTCACCTGATGAAAGAGCAGCACGCCGAAAGCTCGTGATTCCAAATAAAGCTGTTGGACTTCAACCTGGTGTTGAGAGACTTCTTACTGTGCCCACCCTAGTCCAACGCTAGCATCTCCACATCAAGTTTAATGACTCACAGTGCTTCAGCCCTGATCTTACCTGGTCCAATGTTACAGCAGTTACACTTCATACCCATCACCAGTTACAGCTACTTTGAGGGATAATCCCCAACTGGAGAATAGTGATGTGCTAAATGCAGTTTAGACCGGGGATCCCAGTCTCTTTAACCCCCCCTCCCCCAGGGGTCCGAGTCTTTCTCTCCCTCCCCCCCAGGGGTCCGAGTCTCTCTCTCTCTCTCCCTCCCCCCCCAGGGATCCGAGTCTTTCTCTCCCTCCCCCCCAGGGGTCCGAGTCTCTCTCTCTCTCTCCCTCCCCCCCAGGGGTCCGAGTCTCTCCCCCCAGGGGTCCGAATCTCTCTCTCCCTCCCCCCCAGGGATCCTACTCTCTCTCTCTCCCCGAGGGATCCCGGTCTCTCTCCCTCTCTGCCCCAGGGGTCCTGGTCTCTCTCTCTCCCCCAGGAGTCCTAGTGTCTCTGTCTCCCTCCCCCGCGGGGAGCCCTGGCCTCCCACGCTCCCCCTCACCTGGAGGATGACGCTCCGAATGAGCGCGTTGACGGTGCCGCTGAAGGGGCTGCTCACCCCCTGGAAGCACCAGAGCACGATGCCGCCCTTGCTGAAGATGCTGAAGAAGTCCAGCATGTTGCCAGCGGCCCGAGAACCATCCAGAAAGATCCGGGGGGGACACGTCAGCGCCGGCGCGTCACTTCCGCTCGAGCGCGCCACTTCCTGGAGACGGTCACTGGGGCCGGGCTGGACAGCGGGGGGAGGGGGCACACAGTGCGCAGCCTCGGGGGGGGATTCACTCACACACACTGCCAGAGAGCGGGGCTGAGGCTACAACTCTCCCTGACTGTCATTCCCGGCCAGAAAAGCTGTCGAGGCGCCAAATAGCTCTTTAAAAAAAACTGAGGTAGAGAGTGAACAGCATCTGAGAGGAATATGACAAAGTGTCTGTGCCGGGAGGGAGCAGCTCCGCTTTATTAAAGGGGCGGGAGATCAGATGACATGTTTATTTGTCTGATGATTTATTTTAATTCCCGCCCATGAAGGGAAAGAGGAAGGAAAACAAGAGGCCGCGTCACGTGACGGGCTGGCCGTCGTCTTGGGTGCCGACGTATGGCGCCATGGTGAGACGATACAGTGACGTAAGTGCGCAGCGACGGGATGACGCGGAGACGCATGACGCCCAGCGACGGGATGACGCATGACGCCCAGCGACGGGATGACGCAGGATGCCGTTCGGCCCCGCCTACCCCGCGGCGCCTGCGCGCTCTGCTCACTCTGCCTCAGTGTGCTGGCAGCGATGTTGCCCTGTGCCGCCGGCGGCGGACTGCGAGCTCTCGGCCCGCTCAGTTTCTTGCGCCGCTCTCCCTGCCCGCCGAGCCCAAGGCAAGGCCGGGTCGCCGTCAGCAGCAGCGCCCGGGCACTGAAACGCGACGACTCCTTTCAAGGTGAGCATCTTTGAGGGTGGGCTGAGTCCCCCTCGCCATGCGTTAGCCTGTGCAGCACAGTGAGCCCTGCAGCATCTTCACTCACTAACTGGGCAAGAGTTCCTCAGCAACTCAGAATCCAGACCAGCACATGAAAGAATTGGCTGTTAACGCCAGGTCTGTTCCAGCTGGACTCTGTTGTAACCTTGTACATTGCACAGAAAGAGCTGTCTTAGCTCCAACTCTTTTGTGTGTTTTAGAAGTTTATTAGTGTCACAAATAGGTTTACATTAACACTGCAATGAAGTTACTGTGAAAATCCCCTAGTCGCCACATTCCGGCGCCTGTTCGGGTACACTGAGGGAGAATTTAGCACGGCCAATGCATCTAACCAGCACGTCTTACAGACTGTGGGAGGAAACCGGAGCATCTGGAGGAAACCCACGCTGATACGGGGAGAACTTGCAAACTCCGCACAGTGACCCAAACCAGGAATCAAACTTGTGTCTCTGGTGCTGTGAGGCAGCAGTGCTAACCACTGTGCGGCCCTGTGTGTTTACAGCTATGTATCTAAGCATCTTGGATCAATTTGTGCACAGAATACTCGCATGGAGCACTTGGTGTCCACTGGCACTGTCGAGGACATCTATGCCTGGTGGGGACTGGGGTGTGTTATCGACTCTTAATCATGTTTTGGTTTGATGTTCTAAGTTTCATTTGCGATTTCCTTTTTGGTTTGGGCAGTACCTCTTTTAAGGGGCTGCCCCTTTAATGTCCCTCAGTTCATTTATTTGATGTAGTTTAATTGGTTATTTGATTTATCACAAAATAGGGTATACTCCCATGGACACCAAATCAGACAATAGAGCTGGAAGCATATAAATGATGGTACAAATAGAGAGCGCTGTAAAGCAGGCTTGCCCAACCTTTTTGCTAGGAGGGCATATTGCATATTTTTCCCCTCGAGGGACCAATGAGAACATTTCAGAATGATAGTGTTTGGCAGGACAAACTGAACTTCTCACCAAGTTGAACTTTAAGGAAAGAAACAATTGCTCAGCAAGAGGTCAGCAAAATCATTGCAATAAACTGTTAAGTTAAAGAGTAAGTAGTAAAAGTCCACAGGGTGTGAGAAGGTCAGTGTATGTGGGTGGGCAAGTGAGAGAGTCGGTGCTTGTGTATGTGTTGGGAGTATGAGCATGAGTGAGAAAACAGATTGGGTGTAAGGTAGATTCACTCATCTCCGGCGTCACGGTGGCATAGTGGTTAGCACTGCTGCTTCTCAGCACCAGGGTCCCAGGTTTGATTCCAGCCTCGGGTCACTGTCTGTGTGGAGTTTGCACGTTCTCCCCATATCAGCGTGGGTTTCCTCCGGATGCTCCGGTTTCCTCCCACAGTCGGAGAGACATGCTGGTTAGGTGCACTGGTCGTGCTAAATTTTCCCTCGGTGTACCCGACCAGGCACCAGAGTGTGACGAGTGAATTTGCACAGTAACTTCATTGCAGTGTTAATGTAAGCCTACTTGTAACTAATAAATTAACTTTAACTTCATTCACTCAGTGTCTCGCACTGCCCTCCACACACACATTCACACTCACTTCCACCTCACTCACTCCAGACATACTTCCCCAAGCCAGAAGTGACCTCGCCTTCCAAGGCCAAGCATGACCTTAATCTCCACCGTAAGGTAGAGAAATTGAGATGGCCAGAGATCTGGGCAGTCCTCAGCTTTGAGGAACCAACAACACCCAACATGTAGCAGAATAGCCCCTTCCATAATCTCTCAATATCCCAAAATCTTTTCCAAGGGATTGAAGTGCGCTCATTGTTGTATCGAAGGAAGTATGTCAGCCAGTTCACGCATAGCAAGCTTCCAGAGCAGTCTGCTTTAAAAAAAAATCCTGAAACAATAAAATATATGCACATTCTTAAGTGGGAGCAAGTTTCAGAGTATAAGAAAATGTGACGGGAAACCATCCAAGAAGATATCTCCTACCATGAGGCTGTTGCTGAACATGACCATTGGTAGAGTCTCACCTGAAAAATCAAGATCGTAATCTGGTGTATCTAGGATTTACTGTTCTCAATACAAAGAACTGATGTAAATAGAAACGCGATTGCATTTTCACTGTGACCTTCGATTTTGGAGGGCAAGTGATATTCCCCCAGATGCTTTGTGGATTACCTCACCCCCAATCCCACATGCTTTGTATCCAGTAAGGTTAGCACCTTTAACAGCCATCTCAATCCAGGTGTAGGGCAAGTGAGCAGGAGTGTTGCTTTTGAATGTATTTTTGTGGGTTAACGCCACCACCATTCTAACTGACTGTGTGGCGGCACAGTGGTTAGCACTGCTGCCTCACAGCACCAGGGACCCGGGATCGATTCCCGGCTTGGGTCACTATCTGTGTGGACAGTGTTTGCATGTTCTCCCCGTGTCTGTGTGGGTTTCCTCCCGGGTGCTCCGGCTTCCTCCCACATTCTGAAAGACGTGCTGGTTAGGTGCATTGACCCGAACAGGCGCCAGAGTGTGGCGACTGGGAGAATTTCACAGTAATTTCATTGCAGTGTTAATGTAAGCCTTACTTGTGACTAATAAATAAACTTTAACTACTTTAATTTCCTTAACAAAATGAGATCTCTCTCTGCCAAGAAATTGCAATACATTCCAAGTAAATCTTTACCTACACTTGCCCAAGTGGTCATTTCATTGGATTGCCCCGGTAACCATCTCACGGACAAAGTTAACGTGAACCCAATAAAAGCAAAAAAAATTGGTGGAATTCACAAGGGTAAATGGTAAAAGATTATTTCCATCTATTGTGAATCATTGGCAAACGGACATATATTTAGGATTTATGCCACAAGCACAAAGGGGGAGGTTGTAAGGGAAATTTGCCAAAGTGTGAACTTTGCAGTCGTTGAAAAAAAAAATTACTGAAGCCCTAACACGCTGCCACACAGTTGTGGTTATTAAGGTGAATGTGGGATGTGGGCATCAGTTAATCATGAAATGTAAGTAAACAGAGAAGAGAAAAATGTAGGGTGCAAAGGCAGGGAATAAGAATGGGAATGGAACAGATAGGTCCAAATTGGATCAAGCACAGTCTCCATACAATGCCCTTCTGTCATGAAATTACAATGATTTAACCCCATTCTTGACCAAATCATAGAAACGCTACAGTGCAGAAGGAGGCCATTTGGCCCATCGAGACTGCGCTGACTACAATCCCACCCCGGGACACTATGGGCAATTTAGCATGGTCAGTCAACCTAACCCGCACACCTTTGGACTGTTTTGCTTTTGCTCTCACTCGCTTTTCTCTTTTGCTGAAACCTTTCGCTTTGGTTTAGTTCCCACTGATGCCGGATATATTCTGAACTTTACTGTAACAACCAGCACACCATTTGCGTGCTTAGGGAATGGTGACTCAGCCTAATCTTGTCCTCATCCAATATCAGCAACGGCACATGAAGCAGACTCTTTATCTCGATAGCATTCAGGAGCAGGATCTTTTGATTTATTTTTTGAGATAATAAGGATGAATGGATACAAATGATTGTGTGTGTATATATTTGTACAGCATACAGACTAATATATCTCTTTAAAACTGACTCTTAAATTTATTTGATAGAATAATGATTGAGGGAGAGTAGATTTTAAAAAAATAAGGCAGGATTTGGCCAAGGGGTAGACTGGAACAAGTTATTTGTGGGGAAATCTACAGAAGAGCAGAGAGTTCAAAGATGTTCAAAGCAGAAGTTCAAAGATGAAGTGGGGAAGGTCCAGGCCCAACATGTTCCCTCTAGGGTAATACGAAGATGTGACAAACCCAGAGAACCATGGATGACCAGAGATACAATGAGAAGGAAAAGAGAGGCTTTTAACAAGTATAAGGGGCGTAAGTCTGCGGAGGCATTATTGGAGTACAGAAAGTGCAAGATGGTTGACTATGTGGGATGTTAGGATCAGTAAGTTTTCTGATGACACACAGATTGGCCGGGTGTTAACAGTGAGGTTGAGTGTCTTGGGTTTCAGGAAGATATAGACAAGATGGTCAAATCGGCGGACAAGTGGTCCATGGAATTTAACCCTGAAAAGTGTGAGGTGATACACTTTGGAAGGAGTAATTTAACAAGGAAGTATACTATGAAAGGTCTGTCACTGGAAAGTTCCGAAGAACAAAGGGACCGTGGCGAGTTTGTTCATAGATTTCTGAAGCTGGAAAGGCAGGTTAACAGGGTGGTGAAAAAGGCATATGGCACACTCTCCTTTATCAATCGGGGTATAGATTACAAAAGCAGAGAGGTCATGCTGGAGTAGAGAAATTTGGTGAGGCCACAGCTGGAGCACTTTCTGGTCACCACGTTATAGGAAGGACGTGATGCACTGGAAGGAGTGCAGAGGAGATTCACCAGGATGTTGTCTGGGATGAACATTTAAGTTATAAAGAGAGGTTGGATAGGCTTGGGTTGTTTTCTCTGGAGCAGAGAAGACTGAGGGGTAACCTGATTGAGGTGTTCAAGGTTATGAGGGGCGTGGACAGGGAGCAACCATTCCCCTTAGTTGAAGGGTCAGTTATGAGGGGGCACAAGTTAAAAGTGAGGGGTGGGAGGTTTAGGGGGATTTGAGGAAAAACCTTTTTACCCAGAGGGTGGTGACGGTCTGGACTGCGCTGCCTGGGAGGGTGGTGGAAGCGGGAAGCCTCACATCCTTTAAAAAATACCTAGATGAGTACTTGGCACGTCATAATATTCAAGTCTATGGGCCAAGTGCTGGCAAGTGGGATTAGATGGGCAGGTCAGGGCCTTTCATGTGTCAGTGCAGACTCGATAGGCCAAAGGGCCTCTTCTGCACTGTAGTATTCTGTGAAATCAGCTGGTCCCTGTGTGTTAACATGGCTCCTATTATTATCAAAGCAGTCATGATCTTATTGAGCAGACTCCATGGGCCGAATGGCCTACTTATGCTCCTATTTTCTTATGGTCTATTTAATATGAACATAATTCTGGCTGAGTGCTGTTTAACATGTTTTCAAATCCTCCGACTCTCCATGACCTCATCTCTCCCTATCTTTGTAATCGCAGATGGCTTTACAATCCTCCAAATACACAGCGCTGCTCCAATTCTGATCTCCTGCACATCCTTGATTTTCATTGTGGTACTGGTGGCTGTGCTGAGGCCCTATCTATACTTTGAAAACCCCCTCTAAATCTCAGTACCATGAGGTACTCCTTACACCCTACCTCTTTGAGCAAGCAAGACCTAATATCTATCCCCTTTGTAGCTTGGTGTCACATGTTGTTTGATAAAACACCTATGAAGTCTCTTGGAACAGTTATTAAGTGGCAATAAAGTGCAAGGTACCATTTATTTTGAAAGGAAATTGGATGGGCACTTGTAGGAAATGAACCTGGCCAAAAGGATTGACTCGGACAGAGCATGGGAGTGGGACTAACTGCATTACCCCACGGAGAGCAGGCTTGGACTTCATGGTCCTAATTATCTCCTCCTATGCCATCAATGACTCTCAATCCGTCTGCAGCATACATTTGCCATGAGCTTTCCAATCTGGTCAGCAACAATTTTTGAAATATGCTCCAACTTAAACTTTGATAGCTTACTGATTTTAAAAAATAAACCCCATCACCTGCCAGCTCAGTTGATAATTGCACTGCTCAGTTTATAACTGGAACATTCAGGTTTGACCCCTGATTAGTACTGAGTTGGCTGCTTCTGATGTGGAGATGCCAGCGTTGGACTGGGGTGAACACAGTAAGTAGTCTCACAACACCAGGTTAAAGTCCAACAGGTTTATTTGGTAGCAAATACCATAAGCTTTCGGAGCACTGCTCCTTCGTCAGATGGAGTGGAAATGTGCTCTCAAACAGTGCACAGCAACACAACATCAAGTTACAGAATACTGATTAGAATGCAAATCTCTAAAGCCTGGCTGGCTTTACGGATTTGCATTCTAATCCGAATTCTGTAACTTGATGTTGTGTCGCTGTGCACTGTTTGAGAGCACATTTCCACTCCATCTGACGAAGGAGCAGTGCTCTGAAAGCTTATGGTATTTGCTACCAAATAAACCTGTTGGACTTTAACCTGGTGTTGTGAGACTTCTTACTTAGCTGCTTCTAGCCAGGGCAACAATATTGGGGGTTATCATTGACCTCAGCCTCCTTAAGTCAAGGAGGGTAAAATTGGCTCAAGTTCTTTATCACCTCTTGCTGGAATTTCTTTTTCTTTATTCTGGAGTATAAAAGTAGAGAAGTGTTGTTGCAATTGTACAGGGTGTTGGTGAGACCACATCTGGAGTATTGTGTCCAGTTTTGGTCTCCTTATTTGAGGAAGGATGTGGTGGCATTGGAGACAGTTCACCAGATTGATTCTGGGGATGAGGAGGTTGACGTATGAGGAGAGATTAAACAGTTTGAGCTTGTACTCGCTGGAGATTGGAATGGGATCTTCTCTGGAGCCTTCAACATGTTATCGATGAAGACTAACATCTTGCCAAGGCCATCTCCACACCCCCAACTTATAAAATTTTAAAAGGGATTGATAAAGTAAATGTAGACCAATTGTTTCCTCTAATGGGGCAATCTAGAACAAGAGGTCACAGGTATAGGTTGAGAGTCGGTAGATTTAAAACTGAGTTGAGGAGGAACTACTTCTCTCAGAGGGTGGTGCATTTGTGGAACTCGCTGTCTCATAGCGCTGTGGAGCCTGAATCATTGAATGGTTTCAAGAAGGAGATAGATATGTTCTGAATAAAAAAGAGGGATATAGGGAACAGGTGGGGAGGTAGATTTGAGACAAGGGAGAGATCAAGCATGATCTGATGGAATGGCGGAGCAGAATCGAAAGGCTGAATTGTCTACTTCTTCTAATTCCGATGTTGCTATTCTTTCATGGGATGTGGGTGTCATTGGCAAGGCCTGCACTTGTTGGCCATTATCAATTGCCCTTGAATTGAGTGACTTGCCAGAGCCAGTAATTACGAGCCAATCACATTGCTGTGGGTCTAGGGGTCATGTGTCCGATCAGGTAAGCAGTGCTGATTTCCTTCCCTGAAGAACATTACTGAACTAAATGGGTTTTAAAAACAATTGATGGCTTCATGGTTATACTAGCTTTATATTCCAGAATCATGAACTGAATTCAAGTTCCATCAGCTGCTGTGATGGGATCTGAATCCCTGTCCCCTGGGTGTATCAAAGGTTCACAAAATTAATTTCTCGAATGGAGGGATTGACTCATAATTACAATGAGGAAAGATTAAATAGACTGGGCCTTGGGGTTTCGAAGAATGTAAAGTGATCTTATTCAAACATAGAAAATTCTTATTGAGTAGGTGCAGGAAAAAGTTTCCTTTGGTAGGGGTGGCAGGTTGTCTGGACAGTAAGAAGTCTCACAACATCAGGTTAAAGTCCCAACAGCTTTATTTGGTAGCACAAGCTTTCAGAGTATCACTCCTTCAGGTGAGTGAGGAGTTGTGTTCACAAACAGGGCATATATAGACACAAACTCAATTTACAAGATAATGTTTGGAATGCAGGTCTTTACAGGTAACCAAGTCTTAAAGGTAAGACAATGTCGTGGAGAGAGGGTTAAGCACAGGTTAAAGAGGTGTGTATTGTCTCCAGCCAGGACAGTTTGTGAGATTTTGCAAACCCAGGCAAGTCGTGGGGGTTACAGATAGTGTGACATGAACCCAAGATCCCGGTTGAAGCCGTCCTCGTGTGCGGAACTTGGCTCTCAGTTTCTGCTCAGCGATTCTGCGTCGTGAAGGCCGCCTTGGAGAACGGTTACCCAAAGATCAGAGGCTGAATGTCCATGACTGCCGAAGTGTTCCCCAACAGGTAGAGAACACTCCTGCCTGGTGATTGTCAAGCAGTGTTCATTCATCCATTGTCATGGCATCTGCCTGGTCTTCCCAATGTACCATTCCTCGGGACATCCTTTCCTGCAGAGTATCAGGCAACGTTGGCCGAGTCGCAAGAGTATGTACCGTGTACCTGGTGGATGGTGTTCTCACGTGAGATGATGGCATCCATGTCGATGATCCGGCACGTCTCGCAGAGGTTGCTGTGGCAGGGTTGTGTGGTGTCGTGGTCACTGTTCTCCTAAAGGCTGGGTAATTTGCTGCAGACAATGGTCTGTTTGAGGTTGTGCGGTTGTTTGAAGGCAAGAAGTTGGGGGTGTGGAGATGGCCTTGGCGAGATGTTAGTCTTCATTGATAACATGTTGAAGGCTCCGGAGAAGATGTCGTAGCTTGTCCGCTCCGGGGAAGTACTGGACGACGAAGGGTGCTCTGTCCGCCGTGTCCCTGGAGGTCAGTGTGGTTTTTCGCTGTGGCACGTTGGAACTTTCAGTCGATGAGTCGAGTGCCATATTCTGTTCTTATGAGGGCATCTTCCAGCGTCTGTAGGTGTCTGTTGTGAACCTCCTCATCTGAGCAGATCCGACCAAAGAACACGCCCTTCAACTCAACAGACTGATTAAGACCTTTGGACGGCACGGTAGCACAGTGGTTAGCACTGCTGCTTCACAGCTCCAGGGACCTGGGTTCGAATCCCGGCTCGGGTCGCTGTCTGTGTGGAGTTTGCACATTCTCCCTGTGTCTGCGTGGGTTTTCTCCGGGTGCTCCGGTTTCCTCCCACAGTCCAAAGATGTGCGGGCGAGGTTGATTGGCCATTCTAAATTGCCCCTTAGTGTCCCGGGATGCATAGGTTAGAGGGGTTAGTGGGTAACTATGTGGATAGGGCCTGGGTGGGATTGTGATTGGTGCAGACTTGATGGGCCGAATGGCCTCTTTCTGCACTGTAGGATTCTATGATTCTATGATCCGGATCTTCAGAGCACCCTCCGTGCTCTCGTCCCACGTACTCCCCGCATTGGAGATCTCTACTGCCTCCTGAAAATACATAAGGCCAACACACCCGGCCGTCCCGTCGTATCAGGCAATGGGGCCTTGTGTGAGAACGTCTCCGGCTACGTCGAGGACATCCTGAAACCTATTATGCAAAGAACCCCCAGCTTCTGTCGCAACACTACGGACTTCCTACAGAAACTCAGCACACATGGAACAGTTGAACCAGGAGCACTCCTCGTCACAATGGATGTCTCGGCACTCTACACCAGCATCCCCCACAATGGCGGCATTGCTGCAACTGCCTCAGTACTCAATGCCGACAACTGCCAATCTCCAGATGCAATTCTACAACTCATCCGCTTCATCCTGGACCACAATGTCTTCACCTTCAACAACCAGTTCTTCATCCAGACACACGGAACAGGCATGGGGACCAAATTAGCACCTCAATATGGCAACATCTTCATGCACAGGTTCGAACAAGACTTCTTCACCGCACGGGACCTTCAACCGATGCTATACACTAGATACATCGATGACATTTTCTTCCTTTGGCCTCATGGCGAACAATCACTGAAACAACTATATGATGTCATCGACAAGTTCCATTCCACCATCAGACTCACCATGAACTACTGTCTGGAATCAGTTGCATTCTTGGACACACGCATCTCTATCAAGGACGGTCACCTCGGCCACTTCACTGTACTGCAAGCCAACAGATAACCACACAATGCTCCACTTCTCCAGCTTCCACCCTAAACACGTTAAAGAAGCCATCCCCTACAGACAAGCCCTCCGTATACACAGGATCTGCTCAGATGAGGAGGATCGCAACAGACACCTCCAGATGCTGAAAGACGCCCTCATAAGAACAGGATATGACGCTCAATTCATCGATCGACAGTTCCGACGCGCCACAGCGAAAAACCGCACTGACCACCTCAGAAGACAAAGACGGGACCTGGCGGACAGAGTACCCTTCATCGTCCAGTACTTCCCTGGAGCGGAGAAGCTGCGGAGCCTTCAACATGTCATTGATGAAGACGAACATCTCGCCAAGACCATCTCCACAACCCCAGTTCTTGCCTTCAAACAACCGCACAACCTCAAACAGACCATTGTCCGCAGCAAACTACCCAGCCTTCAGGAGAACAGTGACCAAAACACCACACAACCCTGCCACAGCAACCTCTGCAAGATGTGCCGGATCATCGACATGGATGCCATCATCTCATGTGAGAACACCATCCACCAGGTACACGGTACATACACTTGCAACTCGGCCAACGTTGTCTACCTGATACGCTGCAGGAAAGGATGTCCCGAGGCATGGTACATTGGGGAGACCATGCAGACGCCAAGACAACGGATGAATGAACACCGCTCAACAATCACCAGGAGGAGTGTTCTCTTCCTGTTGGGGAACACTTCAGCAGTCACGGGCATTCAGCCTCTGATCTTCGAGTAAGCATTCTCCAAGGTGGCCTTCAAGACACACGATAACACAGAATCACTGAGCAGAAACTGATAGCCAAGTTCCGCACACATGAGGACAGCCTCAACCGGGAACTTGGGTTCATGTCACACGATCTAACCCCCACGACTTGCCGGAGCTTGCAGAATCTCACTAACTGTCCTGGCAGGAGACAATACACACCTCTTTAACCTGTGCTCTTTAACCTGTCTCCACTCACATTGTCTGTACCTTTAAGACTTGATTACCTGTAAAGACTCGCATTCCAACCATTATCTTGTAAATTGCGTTTGTGTCGACATATGCCCTGTTTGTGAACACAACTCCTCACTCGCCTGAAGAAGAAGCGACACTCCGAAAGCTGTTGGACTTTAACCTGGTGTTGTGAGACTTACTGTGCTTACCCCAGTCTAATGCCGGCATCTCCACATCAAGGTTATCTGGAACCAGGGGGCATAATCTCAGCATAAGGGGCAAGCTGTTTAGGACTGAGATGAGGAGGAATTTCTTCACTCAAAGGGTGCTGAATCTTTGGAATTCTCTGCCCCAGAGGAGTGTGGGGACTTAGTCATTGAGCATGTTCAAGGCTGAGATTGATAGATTTAAGAACGTAAAGGGAGACGGGGATAGTGCAGGAAAATGGTGTTGCGGGAAAAGATCAGCTATGATCTCATTGGCAGAGCTGGCTCAAAGGGCTGAATGGCCTCCTGTTCCCATTAACCTGGATCTCTGAATTACTCGCTAAGCATCCCAACCAAGCATTCCAACGTGGGGAGTACGTGGGACGAGAGCACGGAGGGTGCTCTGAAGATCCGGATCAAAGGTCTTGATCAGTCTGTTGAGTTGACGGGTGTGTTCTTTGGTCGGATCTGCTCAGATGAGGAGGTTCGCAACAGATACCTACAGACGCTGGAAGATGCCCTCATAAGAACAGAATATGGCGCTCGACTCATCGACTGAAAGTTCCGACGCGCCACAGCGAAAAACCGCACCAACCTCCAGGGACACGGCGGACAGAGTACCCTTCGTCGTCCAGTACTTCCCCGGAGCGGACAAGCTACGACATCTTCTCCAGAGCCTTCAACATGTTATCAATGAAGACTAACATCTTGCCAAGGCCATCTCCACACCCCCAACTTCTTGCCTTCAAACAACCGCATGCTACCCAAATGTACATGGGTGTTGGGTAATGACAGGAGAAGGTTTGGTAGTAATGTGTTTGGTACACTAGTGTTTCCTTTGCTAGCTATCAACAGCCCTTTAAAAACTCTTCTGTCTCTGTTCTAGATCTAGAAAAGGAGTTTGCCAAATTCAGGCGGAAAGTGAAGGAAGTGCTCCCTGGCAGTGGCTGGAGTCCAGTGCACCAGACTCCCGGGCTGCCTCCCGAGTGGGCTGACATTGTCATCGTGGGCGGAGGAGTTCTTGGGTGGTCCACTGCTTACTGGTTGAAGAAGAAAGAGGCAATCCGGGAAGGGGTCCGAGTGGTGGTGGTAGAGAGAGACCCAACAGTGAGTAGACTCCCAGCAAGGGAGTGATTATCTTGCTGGGCCAAACAAACACTAATATTAAAAGGAAAAATACCATGATAGATTTCATTCTGTGTTATAACTCTAATCTATAACCCTGATTGTAAAATAAAAGTGTAAGCACTGTTGGGGCTACATCTGCTCTTTATCCTTTGGTTTTGGATTTCATTTCAGCTTAATTTTATGCTCTCTGTATTGTATTCTGTTGTAACCTTTTTAAGTTTCATAGAACCCTGTAGAACAGGAGGCCATTCTTTCTCTGCTGGCTTTTTGGAAGAGTTAATAAATTAGTCCAGCTCCCCAGTTCTTCCTTCATTACTTTGCAAATTTTCTATTTACCCTATTGAAATTACATCCACCACCCTTTCAAATAGAATCCCTACAGTGCAGAAGGAAGCCATTCGGCCCATCGAGCCTGCACCAACAAGAATCCCACCCAAGCCCTATCCCTGTAACCCCACGTATTTGCCCTGCTAAGCCCCCTTATGCTAAGGGGCAATTTAGCATGGCCAATTCACCTAACCTGCACATCTTTGAACTGTGGGAGGAAACCAGAGCACCCGGGTCCCTGGCGCTGAGAGGCAGCAGTGCTAACCACTGTGCCACCCTGCATTACATTCATAACTCGTCATTGTAAAGTGAACTTCTTGTCATCTCCACATGATCTTTTCCCCCAACACCCCCAATTCTCTAGGCAATTATTTTAAACCGCTTGTTTCTGATTGTAACCTTAATTGCACATTCCTGCCTGAATCTATAATTCTCGACTCCCGTGTCAACCAAAAAACCTGCCTAACTCAGCCTTGAATATATTGAATGATCCACCCACCACTGCCTTCTGTGGAAGAGAATTCCAAAGACACTCAAACCAATCTCCATCTTAAATGGGAGACTCATTGTTTATACTTTCTGCTCCTAGTTCTAGGTTCCACCATGAGAGGAAACATTATCCCAGCAACCTGTCAAACCCCGAAGAATCTTGTCTATTTCAATAAGATCACCTCTTATGATATACTTCGATGATAATAGGCTCAGCCTTTCCTCATAGGACCTCTCAGCCAGTGAAAATAGTTTCTCTCTATCATCATTTTGAACAACCCTCTTAAAATGTCCTCAAACCCTCATGTTCTGAAGCAAACAGCTTCTCTAATCTCTCCACCTCACTCTTACCTGATGCATTTCAGTAAATTCCCTCCGCACTTGTTCTCTATATGTGTATAATCTCACCGCTTTGTCTAAGAGCAATGCAGGATAACCTTTCTTCTACATAGCCTCTGTAGGACCTTCATTGGTGTGGAACTGCAATTTTTATGGGATTGCAATATGGACTTGATGCTATGTTGGGTCTTAATCCCCTTCAGAGTTTAACAAATTACAAATAGTTCGTGCTTTGGACATGCACTTACAAGGAAGTAGATTGAAATTGCCTCAAACCCAAGTAGAGACGGGAAACTTGTTCTGTTGTCTGGGCTTCACTCAAAGCCAGGGATGTAAGCACATTCTTTTAAAGAATGGAGTAATTTGGGTTTGAAAGGAAAGTTGAACTTCTGCTGTTTTTATTTCTACATGTTTTTATCCTCCTCTGGAGTAATGTGGTATCTTCACTTGGACCCACTGGTTGACGCAATAACATAATGAAGGAAAACTTTTTAGTGTCAGTGTGGCACAACGGATAGATACAATGACATTCTGTGACACTAGTTTACACATGATAGTGTTTTACTGAATGTCTCTCGCTAATTTATTTTCTTTTGCACACAGTACGCCAAAGCATCTACTGTCTTATCAGTAGGAGGAATTCGCCAGCAGTTCTCTCTGCCAGAAAACATCCACCTGTCCATTGAGTCTGCCCACTTTCTTCGCAATATACAGGTATGGGCAGTTTGGGTTCCTCACATAGCTAGTTGCTGCTTAGTGTTTTTGAATGGTTTCTTGGAGGTTGAAAGTCTACTGGTGGATTCCAAGACTGGAAACCTTTTTGGGGAAAAAAAAGCTTTGGCAACTTCCTCTTTTCGGCCATCTATTTTCTCTGCTCTGCTTGTAGACTTGTGCAGGGCCACAGCTCTACAGGTAATGCAACCATGCCCACAAAATCTTCTGAGTCCAGACAGTGAGTATTGGAAGAATATTTGACACTGTCTGAGTTGAGCCTGAGCCTTTCTCGCATGAACTCTGACCCTGATTTCTTTACCTCTGCCCTGGCCACTAATTATACTTCAACAGCCATCCATGAGATCAGATGATTTGGTATGGACGAGGAATAGAAACTTAATTTCCCCAATCTGTATAATTCTGTAGGGACGGCACAGTGGTTAACACTGCTACCTCACAGCGCCAGGGACCCAGGTTAGATTCCTGGTTTGGATCACATCTGTGCGGAGGCTGCATATTCACCCTGTGTCTGTGTGGGTTTCCTCCGGGTGCTCCGGTTTCCGTCCGAAAGACATGCTGGTTAGGTGCATTGGTCATGCTAAATTTTCCCTCCGTGTACTTGAACAGGTGCTGGAGTGTGGCGATTAGGGGATTTTCACAGTAACTTCATTGCAGTGTTAATGTAAGCCTACTTGTGACTAATAAATAAACTTTACTTTTCTGCAATGCACTGGCAGTGTACTCAGCCTTATGGCTAAACACTTCTTAAATTCATGCTCTGTGCTATATCTTGTCTTTGGTCTGATTATGTTACTGTGTCAGATTTGACTGGTAAAGTAGCAAGTACTGCTCAGTGTTCCAGGTCCTGAACACTCGCCACACGTCCCTCTGATCGTGGCGTACAAATGAACTGCAGCAAAATACACTCAACTGTCGCCTGCAAATGAGGATCAAAAGTATTTTCTAGGCTTTAGTCCCAAAGTAAATGACTAGTAACACAGCGTTTAGCATAAAATAGCTCATTACAGTAACTGTCTTGGAGCAAGCCAAGTATCAAGTTTATCAGACAGTGGTTAATTTTTGTTATTTTTTTTGTCCCTGTGCATTTTGAATCCGGTCCCACAATGGACAAAAGTGCTTTTAGGTTTGCAGCTTGGCATTTGCTGTATTTGAATAGAGGGCTATGGTTTTTTGAGATGTATCTTTTTCCTCAATATTAAGATTGATCTGCACCTTCATCAACAGATAACTCCCAAAATTTGAGCCCAATGAAAATTAAAAGCTGATCAGGATCATTGGCCAACATTTTATCTGATAACCTTAATACATGCAAATACATTAAAATGACAGGCAGGGAAATATTAGCTGGTCCATTAAGTCTACCATGCAATCCTGGTGCTGGAGCATTGTGATTAGACACTTCCTACCAGAGCCCCATACCTCCTGCACCGCCACACACAGTCAGGCACCCTCCTGGGAGAAGCAAAACAAAAGGGTAAAAACCAAGGAACATTAAAGACACTGGAAGGTTCCTTTCTGATCCCCTCCAGAATCAAAGCTAGTCCTGGAGGTCAGGTTGTTACATATGTACTGTACTTATTAATCCACATAAGAAGCAACTTCTATCCCAGCTAAGAACTGGTCCAGCCATTCCTGCACCCCTATCCCCACTTTGAAGGCAGGCAGGGTGTTTGCAGCCACCATACCAGTCAGTAGTATTTTCACAAAAAAGCACCATCTAATCTATTCCTATATGCGCATAGTTTAAAGCCATGTCTCCTGGTATCCCCAGCAATGTTCAGCATCATGCATGACCCCTCAGATACTGCAGTTATCTCTGCCTGTATGCAGGATTACCTGGATGACTTTCAGGCTTGGGCTGATGAGTAGCAAGTAACATTCGTGCCAGGCAATGACCAGCTCCAACAAGAAAGAATCTAACCTTCTCCCCCATGGCATTCAAGGGCATTCCCATTGCTGAATCCTCTTCTATCAACATCTTGGGGTTACCATAGACCAGAAACTGAACTGGACGAAACATATAAATGCTGTGTCTGCAAGAGCAGGATGTGGAGATGCCGGCGTGGGACTGGGGTAAACACAGTAACAGTTTTAACAACAGGTTAAAGTCCAACAGGTTTATTTGGTAACAAATACCATTAGCAGGTCAATACCAAGGTACCAAGAGCAGGTCAGAGGCTGGAAGTCCTGTGGCGAGTAACATTTTATCATAGAATTTCTAGTGCAGGAGGAGGACAATCGGCCCTTCAGGCCTGCACCGACGAAAATCCTACCCAGGCCCTATCCCCGCAATCCGACATATTTACCCTTCTAATCCTCCTGCCACTAAGGGACAATTTATTGCAGCCACTCTACCTAACTTGCACGTCTTTGGACTGTGGGAGGAAACCGGAGCACTCGGAGGAAACCCACGCAGGCATGGGGAGAACTTGCAAACTCCGTACAGATGGTGACCCAAGCCGGGAATCGAACACGGGTCTTTGGCGCTGTGAGGCAGCAGTGCTAACTACTGTGCCTGAAACATCATGCCAGCCAATCATTGAAGGAGGCACTCAGATTTGAACCAGGGACCTCTTGATTTGCAGTCACATGCTCTACCACTGAGCTGTACCCATCACTTCCCAAGGCCAGTCCACCATCAGCAAGGCACCAGTTAACAGTGTGATTTAGAATATTCCCCTCTTGCCTGGATGAGTGCAGCCCCAAGCTTGACAGGACAATGCAACCCGCTTGATTGGCGCCCCATCCACTATTTTAAGCATTCATTCCCTCCACCACTGATGCACAGTGGTAGCAGTGTGTACCATCGACAGGGTGCACTGCAGCAACTGGCCGAGTCTCCTTCAACAGCACCTTCCAAACCTGGGACCTCCAACACTTGTACAGACGAGGATAGCAGATGAAAGGGACCACCACCCCCAGCAAGTTTTCCTCCAGGCCAAACACTATCCTGACTTGGAACTATATCGCTGTTTCATCACTTTCGCTGGGCCAAAATCCCGGAAGTCCCTCCCCAACAGCACCATGGGTGTACCTACACCACATGGACTGCTGCGGTAGAAGAAGTCGGCTCACCACCAACTTTTCAAGGTCTGTTAGTGATGAGAGCTAACTGCTGGTCTAAACAGCGAAACACAACAAAAAAAAAAGTCAAACTGGAAAATCTTATCGTTGGGCACACAATCCAGCCCTCCCATTATTTTATAAATCTCTGTCAGGCTGCTTGCAAGTCTGTACTGCTCTAAAGTAAAGCTGATAGGTTTGGGCAACACAAATCATCTTAATTAACAGTTTAATTTAGTTGGGATTTATTTTATTGAACCGCTTCAATTGTGTGGTTTTGAAGGGAATATTTTATGTTGTGGAAATCACATGCATGAATGAGGATTAGACCAAGTAAACATTGTCAATGGTGTGTAAATTATAAAAATGCAGATTGAGTATGAATGAGGATTGTATGTGGAAGTGATGTTAGAATGGTGAGCCATGACTCACGAGGATTGGCTTTCACTCTACCTGTATCAACATGAACTGATTTGGAGTTGAGAGTTTCTTTACAATACAATGGGCAGCAATAGACATCTGAGGGGGACTCTACCACAGTCACCTGGTTTGGACATGGGAGTTCAATCAATGTTGATTTCACCCATATAGAATGGGCTATAGTTCTACAAGCTGTAAGATTAAAAAAACAGAGCAAAATAACAATGTTCTTATCAATTATATTTCATGTGGATTTGTGGACCTTTTTGTAAGCTTCATTTTGCTTGACCAATTCCTTAAGTCTTTCTGCTGTGGGTTTTTGGTGCTCCAATGTTTACTTATTTGCCTAAAATTTTGTATTTTATGGGAATTTTTGGATGACAATGAGGAAGAGCAGCGTAGATATGTAGGGCAGGTGATGTTTTCCTAGAGGAATCCGGATGTACCTTCCCACAAAATCTTTGTGGAAATCTATGACTTTCTTACAATGGCAGAGACTTGCAAATTTGCCACGCCTCTAATGAATATGTAAAACATTTGTACAGTATTTCATACGATGTGCATTTTATTACTATACTCAGGAATCAAACCTCCAAACCATAGCCAGATCACAGCCGGTCTGAAAAGGCAACTTCAGCACAGGCTTGATGCCTCAGGAGCATTCTGAGCTGCCTCAACACAATCTACACGTACACATGTGACTGATGCCTTGTTTACTGGAACAAGCAATATTTATTATGTTTCCAATGGACAACTGCTAACGGTCTGAGAGGACACTGCACTTTTCACAGATTCCAAGAATTCAGAAAGCCATTAATGGCAGCCACAATCCTCTATGTGCTCCTCCTACATGTTTGCTATACTTTAATCAGGTGTAAAGGCTGCCACTCCAGGAGTGTGCAACTCTTCTGTGAGCATCAGTGCTGGATCAGATGGATGTTTCCCTGGGAGTGGCCATTATTTAACTGATCCTGAAAGTTCCTGCACAGGCCACACGTGGGAAGCCACACAAAATTAAAGGCGCCGTGTACTTAAATACATTGCTTGCACAATCCAAAAATAAAATTAAAGGGCACGTTGATTGTCTCTAGGCATTCCCCCTTATATGGATGTATTTGGATGGCTGTTGGGAAGCAGCAGCTACACTCTCCGACATCTCTGTGCTAGCCCCACACACGTTCTGACCTCGGGTGCAGTAACCAGCTATCCAAGCCATCATGGAACCTATTATTGGCATGTATGAGCATTGTTTCCGGTGTCTTGATAAATCAAGAGAAGTTTTACAATACGGCCTGGGAAATGGCTCCTGCACCATCATAGCCCTTTGCATTCTCCACAGCTTTGTTGTCCATTAATCTTCCTGGAGAAGGAGCATAGCCAATTGCAGCAAGAAGGCTAAAATGAACATGTTGGAGTGACTTTGCAGGGTGGCAGACTCTAAGACTTTCTGTTAAGTTCCCTATCCACTCGAAGCATCAAGAGTCTGAGGTTGTGAAAGATGTGATAAAATGCAAGTTCATTACTTTTTTGCCAGTATTGTTGACTGCAAAACTATTGAGAATAATCCCATTTTCATTGGCTTGGACAAATGTACACATGTTAATTTGTACCTATCTTGGCTTTAATGTTGCAGCCATTAAATAATCAGAGGAAGCCCTTGGTTTTAATGGTGGTAAGCTTCCTTATGTGCCAAATGAATGGGGTCTTCAGTAGGGTTGGTGGGAGTAGAACATTGACCAGAAGTTAAAGTTCACTCCATGTCTATCTAACAGGAACACTTAAATGTGCTGAACGAGGACCCTGTCGATATCCAGTTCAATCCCTCAGGTTATCTATTTCTGGCTGGGAAGGAACAGAGTGGGATTTTGGAGGAAAATTATCGAATTCAAAGGTGAGATATTTGAAAGCTAAGATTTGAAATTCCTGCCATTCATGGATTTCAAGAAAATTAAATAACAAGAATGAAGTATATTTTCTAAGATTTTTTCTTCCAATTTTCTCATCCTTGGTTGAAAAAGTGATTCTTTATGTAGTAATCCAATTCCCTCCTGTGCCTCTTCCAATTGCTTGTTCTTACGTGAGCCCACAAACCAGGTATTGGTAGACTATTAAATCATAAGGATCCAAACTAAGCCCAATCCCACCCTCACTTGATATTTATATTGGGAGCGATAGAACCATAGAATCCCTATAATGCAGAATGAAGCCTTCGGCTCATCAAGTCTGCACCAACTCTTCAAAAGAGCATCTTACTTAGGCCCACCCTATGCCCTATCCCCATAATCTTGCGCAATTATCATGGCTAATGCATCTAACCTACACATTTGGGACACTAAGGGGCAATTTAGCATGGCCAATCCACCTAACCTGCACATCTTTGGACTGGGAGGAAACCAGAGCACCCGGAGGAAACCCACGCAAACATGGGGAGAACGTGCAAACTCCACATAAACAGTCGCCGAAGGCAGGAATCGAATCCGGGTCCCTGGCACTGTGAGGCAGCAGTGCCAACCACTGTGACACTCTCTTGAAGGGTTAATAGGTAGTAACCATGGTCAGGTGCTACATTTGCTTGCTCAGCTTTAAAATGGCCAACTGGCTATTTCTCCCTCCTTCCAAGGGTATATAGGGTATGGTGAGGAGGGAGTGCTTCGAGGATTGTGCAGCTCACAGCTCACTCTATGCCACAAAATCAGGTGGATACAAGTTTTTTTGATGCTTTGTTGAGTTTTCAACATTAGCCACATCATTGTGGGAAAGTGAGAGTTAAATGTCAGATTTTCACTTGTTCGTGGGAAGAGGAAACTAAGGGCAGCACGGTGGCACAGTGGTCAGCACTGCTGCCTCACAGCGCCAGGGACCCGGGTTCAATTCCGGCCTGGGTCAGTTTCCTCCCGCAGTCCAAAGATGTGCGGGTTAGCTTGATTGGCCATGATAAATTGCCCCCAAGTGTCAGGGGAATTAGCGGGGTGAATGCGTGGGGTTACGGGGATTTGGCCTGGGTGGGATTGTTGTCGGTACAGGCTCGATGGACCAAATGGCCTCCTGCACTGTAAGGATTCTATCAGCGGAGCCAATCTCCAGGGTCGGTAGCAAGTATTTGCTTGTACTGTCCCCTTGGTGGAGGCTTGTGCATTGGTCACCAAGCTGTAGGAGGAAAAGTGTGTGCTAATCATTGAGGAAAAGGGATTGGCTAATGTCTAAATGAGAAAGAAAAGGTTAACTTATTGTTTCCAACCTTTAGGGCTGAGGGAGCAGCTGTCACTCTGCTAACACCTCAGCAGATACAAAGGAAATTCCCGTGGATCAACACAGAGGGGGTTGTTGTAGCTTCATATGGTGAGTGCCATATGAAGAATATCTGACTAATAATTAAAAAGAGTTGAATCATTTCAAAAGTAAATGGTGACTCTCTTGTATTCGGTGAAATATACTGCTGCATAATGGTGTGATTTCAGGCAGACAGCGGTTACTCTATCTCAATCCATCTGATCGCCCATCCTCAGATGTGTGGCCCTTAAACACGGTATTTCTGTTCCCTATATCAGCCAGTCTGTAGTCTTTGAGTGAAATAAGTGCTCATAAAGAACAGTTTTATGCTCTGGTCACAATAAGCACATGGCTACTCAAACATCGTACCAATATGGCCAGCAGATAGGCGAGTCCTTTACACTCCTTTACACAAAAACAGAAAATACTGGAGAAACTCAGCAGGTCCGACAGCATTGGTGGAAAGAAAATAGAGCCAATGTTTTGAGTTGGGGTGACCCTTCTTCCTGACTCCCAACGTTGGCTCTATTCTCTCTCCACAGATGCTGTCAGACCTGCTGAGTTTTTACAGCATTTTCTGTTTTTGTTTCAGATTCCAGCATCTGCTGTATTTTGCCTTTATCTTCGAGCCCTTTACCCATTTGCACTACAACGTCACTTCTGCAGTGAAAGCTTTGATGCCTTTAGCCTCACACCCCCCCCCACCCCTCTCCACAATCTGTTCCATTACTCTTAATCTAGCTAGTGCGTTTCTTTACCCGAATTAAATCACCTGGTTTGTTACATTTTTGAATGTTGCATTGGGAAACTCGATCTTGTTTTCATACGCGGTGAGTGTTGCTGAGCATCTGTTCTTCAGGTTGTCACAAAAAATGCTTCACCGCCAATGGAAATCCAAATTCTACCACCAAGCTCTGAATATGTAGAGCAAACAGATGCTAAATTCTGCACTATATCTCTGATATGTCTGACATGTGTTGAGTAATCTTGGTACGGAGTTCACATCAGAGGCAAGCTATCAGAAAGATCTTCCCCATCCACTTCACCACTAAGCGCACATTGAGACTTGGATTGCAAACTATCACTTCAATTGACGGGTTCCCTGAATTGGATCGCTGTGGATTGTGCTGCATAACTGGATGCAAAAGTAGAACACTGGACCAAAGACATCACAGAGCAAAGACAACACAGATGTGTTAATGTTAGTACCAGAAAGCATGCAGTCAATGTCGCCATAAGATTAATATTGGTAATTATAGTAAAGATCACAGAGCTATGTGGCCATCGAGTCTGTGCTGGAACTCCATAACTGCCAGAACCATGCCAGTAAGTTAGATTTTTATTAAACAACAAATTATGAACAGTAAATTAAGCGCAAAATTCAAAATCATAAAGTTGTAATCACTATAGAGGGCTACGGTTTGGTCTCCTAAAGTCAAAGTTTATAATAGAAACATCATGGATAGGCTGTTCGTACTAAGGCTGTCTCTGGGTTGTGCTCAAAATTTATGCTTTCTGTCCTTGGGCACAGCAATTCTGATGTTGGACTGGCAGAGATTGTTGGTAACCTGAGCAATATGCTTACTTTAATCTATGTTAAGATCTGTTCTCTCAAGGAGAGCCACCTAAAATTATAAGAACTGTTATTGCCGTGGGCATGGTTAATTGTAACCTTAACCACGCTGCTGTGTTGTCATTGGCATTTCAGTGAAGCTTAAAAATGACCATTATGTTTTTATACTTTGTCCAGTTAAGCTACGAAAAACAACTATCAGCACAATTACAGTTTTTGCCCTTCTGAGCTTAGGCTGCATCTGGAGAGGACTTTGAGTTGCATACATTAGGGTGAAGTATTTGTGGGTACAAGTCTGCCATCGTTCTGGTACAATACTGGTGGTTATGGGCCTGTTCCTGTATAAAATGGGTACAGTCTGTTTATTTAGCATTGAAGTGAAATACAAATGGTACAGGTCGGTCATTTCTGCCGAATTTTAGAAGATAGTTTGACTCCCATCACAAATCTATTAATACAAAAATGGAAATATTTTAGCTTAAATCACACTATAGCTTTTGAAGTCAATGTTACCAATAATTTGTAAATATCTCAAGTTGATGCCAATGAATTTGTGTTCTGATTTAGATAGCTAATCTGTTCCCAACTTTGGTGTTACATTTAACCCTGAGATGAGCTTCCAACCTCTTATTAGTGCCATTATTAAGATTGACTATATCCGCTTGCATAGCATCACCCAGTTTCAGCTGTATCTCAGCTCATTTGTTACTGAAACCCTCATTCATGCCTTTATTACTCCTGAGGCATGACTATTCCAATGCACTCCTGGCTGTTCTCTAACATTCTACCTTCTAAACTTGAGGCCATCAAAATCTGGTGTCTGTGTCTTAACTCGGATAAAGTCCTGTTCCCTTATCACCCTGTGCTTGCTACTCTAAGCTTCTGGTCAAACAACATCTTGATTTTAATATTCTTATAAATCCCTCCATGACCTTCCCCCTCCCTATCACTGTAATCTCCCCAGCCCGACAAATCTCCAAACTAACTAGGCTCCTCAAATTCTGGCCTCTTGAGGATCTTTGGTGGAACCCAAACTGAGCATCACAGAGCAGGTTATTGCTGGTGAAGTGCCACTTTATAGCACTGTTGATGACACCTTACATCAATTTGTTAATGATCATGGGTTGGCTATGGAGTAGTAATTGGCAGGATTGATTGGTCCAGCTTTTTCTGGACAGGGCATATCTGGAGAAGTTTCCGCATTGTTGAGTAGATGCCAATGTTGTTGCTGTAATGGGACAGTTTAGTTAAAGATGAACAAGTTCTGAAGCAGAAGTCCTCCATACTATTGTTAGGATTTTGTTAGGGACCATAGCCTTTGCAATATCCAGTGCCTTGGAGCTTCTGACATGCATTTTAGATTATATTAACTTTTAATTTATATTTTATAATTGCATCTGAGCTTAAGGATTGAAGTCTAACTGCTGCAGACTGACATCGGGATGTGGTCAATCACCCTTTAGAATATGAATGGATAAGATACTCTACCAAAATTAATATACAGGCAGCCTGATCTTGCCTGTTAGCTGCTGATCTCCTTGTGCTCTGTGGTGCAGGTCTGGAGAACGAAGGCTGGTTTGATCCCTGGCTGCTGCTGAATGCATTCCGTAGGAAGGCGATATCAATGGGCGTGTACCATTGCCATGGAGAGGTGGTAGGTGAGTAGCTGACATGTAAACGTTTTGATTTTGCAATCCCTCTTAGTACAGATGGAGAACTTTCAACTGGCTGAACTCAAAAGGAGAATGAGTCGATTAGCACATTAAACCGTACCAGGTTTGGTCCTCTGTCATTAACATAATTAGACTTAAGTAGCTTCTTTCACAACCTCTTGCCCAACATGCTTCATGACTAATTAAGTATCATTATTTTAATGTAGTAAACATGGCAACCGGGTTGTGCACAAATTGATCCCTCAAACAGCAACAAGATGAATGATCTTTTTTTAAGATGTTTGTTGAGGGATATTGGCCGGACTATTGGGCAGAACTATCCGACTCCTCTTTGAAACAGTGCACTGGGATCTTTTACGACTGCTTGAGGGGATACGTGGGGCTTTGGTCTAATTTCTTATCTGAAAGGCATCTATCAGTGCATCAATTCCCCAATGCTGCACTAGAGTATTTTGTGCTCAAATCTCTGGGATGGGGTTCTTGGAGATTCTTCCACTAGCTTCCAACCAGCTGAATCCTCCAGCCCCACTTCAACATCTCAAGAGTTTGAATTTCCCCATCCTGAACATGAACCTCACTTGCATCCTTGCATAGTATCTCTAAATCAGTTCCTCATGGTCCTCTGCTCCTGATCGTTTAATCTAGCAGATTCTCTGCCACCTTCAAGTTGCTCCAGACACATACTGACCTTTAAATTGCCCATCTCCATGGCAACATGACGCACATCGCCTGTTCCAGAAAGAAATACAAATTAATTATCTTTAACTTTATCTTTAAATCTGAACCCAACTTTGGTCTGAAAAGTACGTGGGTACTTTAAAACCTTTGTTTCTCTCTATGACCCCACCACATTAACATTTCCCATTTTTCACTGACTAATGTCGAATAAACAATGGATGCAGAGTCCATTTAAAAAAAATATATATATATAAACTATCCCTTTCCCATGGGAATTGAGACCTCGGTGATATGGGCACAAAGAAAAACTGCACAGAACTCATTTTAAGTGAAAACAGAAAATGCTGGAACCTCAAACTCTCTCCTGAGATGCTTACAGACCGCCCATCTCTTTGAGATATTCAGAGGCCACAATATTTCTAGGTGTTAATACCTCTCTCCATCATCCCAGAAAAACAGTAGGACTCCCCATTTGATTTGCAACTCCAAGCCAATCTGATAGTCTATCCAAACTTTCTTTTATCTATTTCACATTTAAAATCACAGTCTTCTGAATCAGAATAATATCTTACAAACTAACAGTTACAATCCCAATCAAATTAATCTTTAAAATGAAGCATGTTCAGGGATGTTACCAGAAAGCACTTCGACAGGAAGGATAATGGAAATCTGAGATTTTCTTCCCAAAGTGCTTTGAGGCTGGGGGTGAATGGAAAATTTCAAAAGCGATTTTTAATAGGCAAATGAATAAAGAATTATGGAGCCAAGGCAGAGTGAAGATGCTAATCAAACAAGTAGTGAAACCAGGCTCAAGGGGTTGGATACTCTCTCCTGTTGCAGAGAGATGAGGATTTTCGTCCAGAAAAATGTGCACTTTGAGAAGATTTGATTGAAGTCTTTACAATGATTAAAGGGTTAATTTGATTCCTGTGGAAAAATTCATTGGCCGGAACTCCAGCACCTCACCCGCCACGGATCGGAGTGGACAAATGTCCGACAACGGAAATCGCCGTTGACCTCGGTCGGGAATTTCCGATCTCGTCGAGCCTGTACGTTGTGTAAGCATCGAACTAAGTTAGATATCAGAGATCTGTTCTTCTCACAGAAGTTTATTAATCATCTGAACAAGTTGCTGATTTGTGCAATGAGTACTGATTTAGGTTAAATATTTGACAGGAAGCTGGATGAGTTTCCTGCTGATTATGTTCTTTTGCAACTTGTTTAACTGCCTTCAGCAATCAAAGAAATTTCCCAGATTCTTTTGACCATTAATGTTATCCTGATTTGGCAGCAAGTTGTCCATCACTCTTGTGTCTGCTGATCTGTATAGGCTTCCAGCAGAGTCCTGGTTTTCAACTTCTTCCTCGATCTCATTTTCTCCACCCCCCCCAATTTCTGCACACTCTTAGTTTGCTTACATTAACACTGCAATGAAGTTGTGAAAATACCCTAGTCGCCCCACTCTGGCACCTGTTCAGGTATACTGAGGGAGAATTTAGCATGGCCAATGCATCTAATCAGCACGCCTTTCGGACTGTGGGAGGAAACCCGCGCAAACAAGGGGAGAATGTCCAGACTCCGCACAGACAGTGACCCAAGCCAGGAATCGAACCCAGGTCCCTTGCACTGTGAGGCAGCAGTGCTAATCGCTGTGTTCAAACCCCTTTCTTGATCCCTGCCCACCAATTCTCACCTCTCGAAATGTTTTATTTTGTAAAGGTGCTTTAGAAATACAGGCTGTTACTGAATTCGCCAAAGCTCCTCCCCCCACCTACATTGTTTTGCTTCTCCCAGGTGATTGAGACTGGTGGGGATGGGGTTGGGAGGAGTCTTGATGGTGTGAATTGCACCATGACGTTATTGGACAGATTTGGTGGACCAGCTGGTTGTTTCCATCAGCACATAGGATGCTATTCACAGCACACTGGATGGTGTCAGCATGGCTCTGATGGAGGGGCTGGAAGCTCAGTGTGTCTTACGACACACGCAGGCCCAAAGCAGGGATGGAGCGAATATTATTCCTTCTCCCTCCATCATTGTTTAAAGTTTGTTCCTCCCATTTGCTTGGGAAGGAGATGGCCTAGTGGTATTATCACTAGAATATTAATCCAGAAACTCAGCTAATGTTCTGGGGACCCAGGTTCGAATCCCGCCCCGACAGATGGCAGAATTTGAATTCAATAAAAAAATATCTGGAATTAAGAATCTACTGATGACCGTGAAACCATTGTCAATTGTTGGAAAAACCCATCTGGTTCATTAATGTCCTTTAGGGAAGGAAATCTGCCGTCCTTACCCAGTCTGGTCTACATGTGACTTCAGAGTCACAGCAATGTGGTTGACTCTCAACTGTCCTCGGGCAACTAGGGATGGGCATTAAATGCTGGCCAACCAGTGACACCCATATCCCATGAATGAATATTTTAAAAATGGCTATTTTGTATGTAGCCCAAGCCCCACAACGAACGAAATAGCATCAGAACCTTGTCTGACATCCATTCACGTTCAGTTTCAGCAGAGCTCATTGGATAATGGACACGGCCATCAATAATGATTTCCCTCATCCTCTGGTCACGGGGCTCGTTGTAGCACCCCCTCATCTCCCAGAACAAACTGGAAATTGTGATCTTGAGCTTTGTATGGCTGCTTTTAAGCTTATGGGATATAATGGAGCTTACTACTATCACTCCACGATTCAGTTTCAAAGCAAATTAACGCCAATAGTCAGAGCAGTTATTTAAATTGTATACTTTAGTGTCTTATCAGCAGGTCTGCAAACTATAAGGACGTGTGTTTCAGGCAGTGAAAGGTATATATGAAAATTCAGATAAATCTGTAACAGTGAGGTTATGGGAACACAAGCTCAGATTGGAGGACAAAATTTACAATCAGTGTCAGACTTTGAGTGAACACAGGACATTTTGCACAGGATAATGGATGAAAGAAAACACGAAACATTGAAGAAACTCATTGAACCTGGGTCCCTGGCGCTGTGAGGCAGCAGTGCCAACCACAGTGCCACCCAGTAAGGATTCTATGATCTTTGATTTACTTCGAAATGCAGCACACGTTGAAACGGTGCTGCTGTTTTGAGTTTCTTCAATGCACGGTTTATGTGAGGTTAGGACAACATTGGGACAACATTGTGAGAAAGCATTTAGAATAAAATATTGGTTTTGGCATCCGTTGTAAGCTGTTTCACTTATTTCCTGCAAAATATTTTAAACTTCCTGTTGAATCACTCATGATATATTTTATGATTTTTTTCACTTTATTTGAACTCAAACTGTCCTGAGATGGTAATACCATCAGTTGGTACATACTATCCTACAGTCTACAGACAGTCGGAGATATTGGACTGCTGGCATTCCTTCCTGTGGGCGGCACGGTAGCACAGTGGTTAGCACTGCTGCTTCACAGCTCCAGGGTCCCGGGTTCGATGCTCGGATCACTGTCTGTGTGGAGTTTGCACATTCTCCTCGTGTCTGCGTGGGTTTCCTCCGGGTACTCCGGTTTCTTCCCACAGTCCAAAGATGTGCGGGTTAGGTTGATTGGCCAGGTTAAAAATTGCCCCTTAGAATTCTAAAAATGCATAGGTTAGAGGGATTAGCGGGTAAAATATGTGGGGGTAGGGCTGGGTGGGATTGTGGTCGGTGCAGACTCGATGGGCCGAATGGCCTCCTTCTGCACTGTAGGGTTTCTATGATTTCTATGATTTCCTGCTTAGATGCTACCTATCTTTCATTTGTGAGGTAGCCTGGTGGTTGCAATCATTTTCTAGACCAGAAAAGTGATCACTAGCAGGTGTTAAAACCCAGCTTATTCACCGTGTTCCACTATATATGTTATACATGTCACGTCAATCCCAACAGACTTGCCAACTAAGCATACACAAATTCTGACTTTCAATGTCATCCATTGTAGATTCTTTCTATACTGATTAACTAAGGCAGACCAAATGACCTTTCAAACCCTTATCTACCTTGTAAGCTGTGACATTAAACTTTTAAGAAAATACATCAGTAGTGTTGATGAAATTATGTGGGCCCCATCTCATAGTTATGCTATTCTGTTTACAAAACAAGTGGACAAGAACATAGGAAAGATACCCAGGCCACTCTGACCAGGCCTTTTTCAAAAACAAAGGACTTTGATTTTACAGGAGAAGCTTGAGGATACACATCCTCACCTTGCAGGCTTTTATTTCTACCAGTTCAGTGTAAACGTGGCTTGATTTAACAGCAGAGCCTTCAACTGGGCCAACACATGGAGCTACTGTATATACCAATATTGTTGTAGACTACTTGGTAAGATTTTGTATTAATCTCTATATTCCGGCAGGTTTTCAACATTCAACCAGAGAGATGCAAACAGATGATGGCAGGAGCGTCTCACTGAAAAGGATTCACCATGTCAATGTATGAGACCAGTGGTAACCTACTCCAGCTTCTTCTTAGCAACAAGAATAGGCCACTCAGCATGTTCCACCATTCATTTCAATCCTGGCTGATCTCCATCTTAACTCCATTTACCTGATTTGGTTGTGTAACTCTAAATGCCTATCAAAAAAATCTATCAATCTCCATCTGGCCAGAATAGTTTGGGGCAGGCAGTTCCAGATTTCCATGACTTATGTCAAGAAATGCTACCTGACATCACCCCTAAATGACCTAGCATTAATTTTGAGGTTGTAACCCTTTGTTCTGGACTCTACCACCTGAGGACTCTGTTCCTGTCTATCAAACCTGCCAATCCCCTTAAGCACCTCAACTGGATCACCCCTTCATCTCCTACAGTCAAGGCAAAAAAACCAACTTGTCTTTGCAATCTTTTAGCCCTAACATGCTGGTGAATTTGCACTGCTGCCCTCCAGACTTTGCATCCTTTCTCAGAAATGAGCATAGTACTCTAAATGGGGTCTGCACCCCACTCCACCCCAGATCAGTGTGTGATTAAGACAGTCTGTAACTAACCAAGTAGCTACATGGTTGGGAAAGTGTGTGAAACTGGAGCAGTTACTTTGACCTCCTTTCCAAACCTCCCCTTGGCCTGCTCAGATTTGGATATTGGGGGCACCTGTTCTACCTTGCAAGATTTTAATTGTTGTCTTCCGGAGAGAATATGGTTGTAGAAATTTAAAATGGTACAGCAAAATGAATACCAGAAGCATGTCCTATAGAGCCATGGCATCAGCTTATTGTGTGACTCAGTTACCTGCTGACTTTGTTTTTTTTTGTTTTATCAAATATGCCCTGAGGTCTTCCCAGAACTGAGCACAATGTAGAATGAAAGCTGTATCCCAAATATCTGTTGAGTGATGAGTGAGAGAATCTCTTGTAACTCTTTACTATGGAGAAGTATTTAGCCAGCTCTCAGCACCTCTGAGGGATGACATTTGAGACTGAACGTTTGAAAGATCTTGAGTGCTGAACTTTGCTGTGATGCATGCCCGGTTTTCATTCCCCACTGTTGACTGATGTGCTTTCAGGTACCTGGCCCTGAGTTCTGAAATTCCGTCTCTAAACCTCTGTGCCTCTCTACCTCTCTTCCTTTTGGTCACCTGGATACTCTTACAAAAAGCCTTAGGACATTCTAATGGGTGGCATGGTGGCACAGTGGTTAGCACTGCTGCCTCAGAGCACCAGGGACCCATGTGCAATTCCAGCCTCAAGTCACTGTCTGTGTGGAGTTTGCAGATTCTCCTAGTGTCTGCGTGGGTTTCCTCCAGATGCTGAGGTTTCCTCCCACAGTCCAAAGATGTGCAGATTAGGTTAATTGGCCATGCTGGTTAGATTAATTGGCCATGGTGTCAGGAGGATTAGCAGGGTAAATACATGGATTACGTGCGGGGAGGGGGCCTGGGTGGGATTGTTGTTGGTGCAGGCTCGATGGGCCGAATGGCCTCCTTCCGTACTGTAGGGATTCAATGGCACTATGTTAAACAATGTTATGAGTTTTTGTACTGTTTAGCACATTAAATACATTAAGTATTTATTTGTCCTGCTGCTGTTTGCACTCTTGGCCAATTAGTCTCGAACATTAAGCCAGGCCCCTAACACTGAACTAACTGCAGGTATTTACCACACTTGCCATGTATCATTGAAGTTGTCGTCTATCGCTTCGCTCCACTATATGTTCCCTGAGGCCACCCCGTGCCCCAACCACCTCCAAAGCCAGCACTCATTGAAATCAGATGCAAACTCTCCTTTTTTTTGCGCTTGCATTGCTGTTAGAAGCCCTATTGAAAAACTGACTCTTGTTCAAACTGGTGGAACTAGGCTTTTAATTATCTGAGTCATAACAGGTGCTGAGCAACCAATCTCAACTGTTAAATAACAATTTTGCATTTAACACTCCCTGGCGTATGCTGCTTTGGGCTGACGCTTCCAGTGTGCGCTGCTGGGACTGACGTTCCCTTGCATGCACAGCTTTGGGTTGATGCTCCCTGGTGTGTGCTCCAAGGGCTGATCCTATCTGGCATGTGCTGATATGGTTGTGGAATGAGTTTATAGTCAAATGATGGGTTAGGAACTAGTATTGAACCTTGCTGTGTCTTCTGAATGACAGGTGCGGATGCCAAATAGCATGGAGTACCAGCCAGTGGAGTGTGCGCTAATCATCAATGAGGCTGGAGCATGGTCAGGCAAAGTGGCAGAGATGATTGGGATTGGTACTGGACCTGAAGGTACCTTGGAGGGCATAAAACTCCCAGTAGAGCCCAGAAAAAGGTGAGTAAATGATTGTGGCAAACTACAGACCAGGGAAGGCTGCACCATTAAGGAAACAATCTGTTGTAGAAATTAAAGATTTTTTTTCACGGTTTGCAGTTTTTCCACTATGATAAAGGATTGCAACATTGGTTGTGAATGAAGTTCTATTTGCCAAAGCCTGCTGCACCAGTCGATTCACTGAAAAGTCTCACATGCATGATAATAAGCTCAAGTAATAACTACAGACACCTAGTTGGGTGCACGGGATAGACCGGATTCCAGCTTGTAATTTCCGTGCATGGACACTTTCTGATCTTAGCCTGAGACACAAAGGAAAGCGATTTGATTTATTTTAGTTACTGCCTGTTGAAGCCCAAATGGGAAAAAAACACAGGGCAGTGGCAGCATGGATGTAAAGTTGAGGATTAGGAAACAGAGTAATGATGAATGGTTGTTTCTCATACCAGAAGAATATACAGGTAAGAGAGTTCCCTTACAGAGTGGTCCGTATCTTTTCTTTAAATGTTAATGACTTAGATGTGCGGGACTCTATTTCAAGATTTGTGAATGCCAAAACTTGGAAGTGTGGTGAATTGTGAGGAGGCTAGTGAGACTTCAAAAGGACATGGGCAGGCTGGTGGAATTGACGGGCAGCTAGTAAAGGAAGTTTAATGAAGACAAATGTGGGATGTCTTTTTGTATGAAGAACAGGAAACATGTCAACATACGATGAAGGATACAATTCTAAAGGGATTACAGGAGAAAACGGACCTGGGGTTGTAGATGCACAAATTGAAGGTGACAGGGCAGGTTGAGAATGTGGTTAATGTGTATGACACCCTGCAGTTTATCAATAGAAACACTCTGGAATTCTCTGCCCACTGAAGTGGTGGAGGCTACCTCGTTGAATATGTTTAAGTCACGGATAGATGGATTCCTGATCGGTAAGGGAATTAGGGGTTATGGGGAGCAGGCGGGTAAGTGGAACTGATTCACTTCAGATCAGCCATGATCTTATTGAATGGCGGGGCAGGCTCGAGGGGCTAGATGGCCTACTCCTGCTCCTATTTCTTATGTTCTTACTGTTATGATCCGGCAGATGTTAATTGCCGGATCAAACCAAATCCAAAAGGTAACCTTGGCCCATGTATCACAACTTTTTTTTTGTATTCTGACAATGAGAAGATGAGTTTTATAGAATTCAGAGGCCATAAATCCTACTTTTGGGATTCTAAACATCAAATTAAAACATTTATTAACAAGAAAAAACTTAACCCCAGGTTACATTTACAGTTAAAATTTGTCTTGCAAAATATTGCCCATTTAAAAAAAAAATTCCCTACTTCGTAGAATCACAGGATCCTACAGTGCACAAGGAGGCCATTTGGCCCATCGCGTCTGCTCCGACAACAATCCCACCCAGGCCCTATCTCCATATCCCCACACATTTACCCTGCTAGTTCCCCTGACACTAAGGGGCAACTTAACATACAAAGAACAAAGAAAATTACAGCACAGGAACAGGCCCTTTGGCCCTCCAAGCCTGCACCAACCATGCTGCCCGACTGAACTAAAGCCCCCTACCCACCCGGGGACCATATCTCCCTCTATTCCCATTCTATTCATGTATTTGTCAAGACGCCCCTTAAAAGTTACTATCGTATCTGCTTCCACTACCTCCCCCGGCAGCGGGTTCCAGGTACCCACTACTCTCTGTGTAAAAAAAAAAAACAACTTGTCTCGTACATCTAACCAATTGACCTATGGCCAATTAACCTAACATTTATGGAGTATGGGAGAAAACTGGAGCACCCGGGGGAAACCTGCGCAGACATGAAGAGAATGTGCAAACTCCACACAGACAGTGACCCAAGGTCGGAATTGAACCTGGGTCCCTGGCGCTGTGAGGCAGCAGTGCTAACCACTGTGCTGCCTTACTTGGTCAAACTCATTAATAAGTACCCTTAAGGATAATCCCTTATAGATGTTTTACTACTGAAATTCGAGTAATATCACAAGACAAACCCACTGTTGCTGTAGCAAAAGGTTGATGACAGGGTTTCTTACTCTCTCTCCCATTCTACTATGGAAATTCAAGAAACTTCAAAATGGAATCCTGCTATTTTTTTCAAAGACTAATGCTTTTTTGTTTGGTTGAACTGACTGCTTCAGCTCTTTTCTCAACATAGAGTGGCACCCAGGAGGTCTTGCGTGGCCACGTCCAGCACCTCACTCCACAAGTACCATTTTTCTCTCCTCTTTTTCCATTGTCCCTAGCCCCTCTTTGAAGCTTAACTTTCCCAGAGTATGTAATCTTTAACCATTTTTGGGTCAAATGCAATTTAATAACCATGTCTTATCATGACTTTTTCCAAATTGTAAACCCTTTACACCCATTTGTAATTTAGTAACTAAAATGTAAACTCTCACTTAACTCTTAAAGCAAATTTATACCCGCTGCTTATTTATTTATAGAAAATGAACTTGCTATCCTTACTTCAAATGCATGCCTTCAACACCTACTTTCCTTTTGTGTCCTAAACCTTGTAGATAATCTGCCTTGGGTTTAATTAAATGATTTTCACATACAGACCCCCACACACAAGCCTGCTTAACAGAATAACACCACAAACCCCAGAAGTATTAAATATGATATCATCTATTGTCAAAGAGTACAAAATTCAGAAAGTTATTGTAAACCTTTATGAAGCAATGGTTTGGCCTCAATTTGAGTTTTATGTTCAATTCTGAACTGAAAGTGTGTGATGGAGGCAGATTCAATTGCAGCTTTCAAAAGGGAATTGGGTCAAACATTTGCAGTGCTCCAGGGAAGTGGCAGGGGAGTGAGATTGGCCGAGTTGCTCTTGAAAAGAGCCGGCACAGACACAACAGGCTGAATGCCCTGTTTATGAGCTGTAACCATTCTATAATTTGAAGTGGAGAGGCTTGAATATTGAGAGCTGTTGCTCTGCCAGTACTGGTATAACCTGTAGTGATTGTTATGACGTGGAGGTGATGTTTTCCCCTGCTCAATTTTGGAACCACTCAAGGCGATATACCTCGCCTTGTAATCTTATATGCGTGTGTGTGTGTGAGGTAGTAGGAAGCTACTGGTTTTAGTAAATTAAGTAAGAAGTCTGACAACACCAGGTTAAAGTCCAACAGGTTTATTTGGTCGCAAAAGACAGTCTGTTCCGAAAGCTCGTGGCTTTTGCTTCCAAATAAACCTGTTGGACTTTAACCTGGTGTTGTTAGACTTCTTACTGTGTTTACCCCAGTCTAACGCTGGCATCTCCACATCTTTAGTAAATTAAAGCAGGATCTGACACACTATCATGAACAATTAACAAGTCTTCATTTTTAAACTGGTGACAATCTCATTAAAACGATTAACAAACTGAATAAAATCCCAATAGAATGCTGTTAAAATATTACAAGACTCCTTCAGGAATAATAAAATAAATAATTACAGAATTCAGTCACACTCAACTATTGTACAACCAGGCGTCTTTTGGAAGTATGAACTTTCTCTGGTGATGCTCCCGTCTGGAATACTTTGAGTTGGAATATCTCTGTATTTAGATGGGTGATTTTATAATGACATGCATGAAGCTGCAGGATTTACATGAGAATCTCACCTTTCCCTCCTTCGACTCAAGAGGTGGCAAACATACTCTGACAGTTACCCCCTCTTGTCTGGGTTTATATACCTGGAATTACCACACAGTATTCCTGCAATCTGAGTGGCTTGAGGCTGTCAACAACCCTCGCATTTGAATTCCATTGGTTCTGGGTCTCTGCGTGCTTGCTTTAAAATCATTGGTCCAATTCAGAAGCCTGTTTTGGTTAGGTTGGAACTCTGACCCTAGGCTTTAATACAATGTTGCAAAAACCTGCTTCCACAGCCTGCTTTCTGCAATTTAAAATCCATGATGTGGAGATGCCGGCGTTGGACTGGGGTAAACACAGTAAGAAGTTTAACAACACCAGGTTAAAGTCCAACAGGTTTATTTGGTAGCAAAAGCCACACAAGCTTTCGGGGCTGCAAGCCCCTTCAGGTGAGTGGGAATTCTGTTCACAAACAGAGCTTATAAAGACACAGACTCAATTTACATAAATAATGGTTGGAATGCAAATACTTACAACTAATCAAGTCTTTAAGAAACAAAACAGCATGAGTGGAGAGAGCATCAAGACAGGCTAAAAAGATGTGTATTGTCTCCAGACAAGACAGCCAGTGAAACTCTGTGGGGGTTACAAATAGTGGGAAATGCTCCCTCCCCTTGGGCTCGTGACTTTTACTGCAATAGGTTTTATGTTAATTTTCAGTTCATTGACCTAGGTGTCCATTCTTGAGGTAGTAGCCAAGGTGGCGTGTGTCACCAAGGCCACTCAGCTGCAGACGGTTCTGATCCTGTGTTTAAAAAATGAAAGATTTGCTTTTATAGAGAGCTTTTCACAACCTCTGGATGTCTCTTTGCACTTTACTACCAGTGAAGTAGTTTTAGAATGCACTAATTGTGGTAACTAATCTGTACACAGCAAACTCCCACAAACAGCAATGTGAAAACGACCAGATTATCTTTTTTTGTGGCATCGATTGAGAAATATGTATTGGCCGGGAAGGACACTGGGGATAGCTCCCTTGCTCCTCTTTTGAAGGTTGTGTTTCTGTGCTGCAAAACTAGGGGGAGCACTTGCTCATGTGCAAATGCAGTTATAGTCATGCAGAAGTTAGTGTTGCATCTACTGTATGATCCACCCTAAGGCATACTTCAAAATGAAGACCAGGATAGCCAATTCCTGACAGAATAAGAGGGGAGAATGCGGATGAGAAAGTAGTGGGAGTGCCAGTAACAGTAACGGTTTTCCTTGATGCTAAATCCAGATGTTTTCCAATCAATCTGTCAGCTACAATATTTCATATTGGAAAAAGCCATATCTGCCAAAGAACAGTGCTCAAACTACCTTTCCTAAAGTTTGTTGTTCATTTAGTGGAGTACAGTTTATTGCGACCTAAAATAAACTATAAAATAAAAATTACTTCAGCGTGGGGCTCAAGATCGTGACATGGAATCAAGAGTCCCATTAACTGACATTTCAGCTATGCAGGCTATGTAGGAATTTCTCCATAATTCAGTGCCCAACATTTCAAACTTCCCCACTGGTCAAAGCTAGAAACTTGTGTTGGCACAGTTCTGATATCATTTGTTCCATTATGAAATGTTGTAGCTGACACATTCATTCTCATTGTTGCTCGCACTGTTGCTACTTATTGACAATCCCCCCCCCCCCTTACTCTTTATGAATTTGCTATCCTGATCTGCATTTTGAGTCATTATAACACTTCTAAAATGAGGTTTTAAAACTTCACCAATGCTCCTGTCATTGACTGGCAAAACATCAGGGGCAGTAGTGCATGCACCAGTGGCTGTAGTGGGCTGACTGTGCATGCACAACTGTTCCTGACGCATGTTTTGGTTTTGGCAGCAGGTGTTATAGTGATCTTCTACATCCACCTGAGCTGGCAGGTGGGACATCAGTTTAATGTCTCATCTGAAAGGTGGTACTTCTGACAGTGCAATGCTCCCTGAGCCCTGCAGTGAAACTAGAACCTGGAACCTTGTGGTTCAGAGGCGAGCATTCTACCAGCTGAGCCATTGCTGACACATGAACACATAAATGAGTTAATAGTTAACGATAAGAAGCAGGATCCCTGACTTTCATCTCCCTGCGAGCTGGAGGGTGGTAAAGTTAATTGTATTGTCTCTACCACTGCCTCAGTGAAGATAGTTTGCTCAGCAGACTCTGGGGCAATGTCGACTGTGCAGTTACTACCGGGTTGAGTCATCTGTTAGATCATCACGGCAGCATCCAAAAGCTTTTTAATCTCTTTCCCCTTCTGCCCTGTCAGATATGTGTATGTCTTTCACTGTCCAAATGGCCCAGGACTGGAATGCCCGTTGACTATTGACCACAAGGGGGTTTACTTTCGTCGAGAAGGTTTAGGAGGTAATTACCTGGGAGGACTTTCTCCAACTGAGGTAGGCACTGCCAAGTCTGTATAAGCTGTGATTTTCATTTCTCCCTTTTATATACGGGAGCTACAGGTATAGAATGGCAAAGTGACCAAGATGGTTCTGCTGTCTACATGGATGCCTGTGAAGGTGCCACATAGTATGCATCAGTTTTTCTTCTCGTTGGCTGTCACCAACACCTCCACCCACCCCCCCCCAAACCTGCCCATACCAAGGCTAGTGCCATTCTCCATGGCAGAGAGTTTGACTTTGTGTGGGTTTAGCATCATTTGTCCAGCTCACGTTTTTCAGAGAGCCACACACACACAGAGGGGGAGGCCATTCAGTCCACCATGCCTGTGTCAGCTTTTCAAAGTGTTTTTTTTTTCAATTACCCTTTCAGAGTTATTTAATCTGTTTCCATCTCCCTTTCCAGCCAGGGCATTCTATTCTGGCATTCACATTGAGGAGCTGGAGATAAATCTGGTTGAGAAATGCGAGTCTGCTTATGCCAGCTGCTATGTTAAATGTATTTGGTCGGTCATAATCCAGAAAGATCTTAACTCTGCAGATAACCTATACTGCAGTTTGGCTGGAAGTGGTTGATGGGGCAGTTCCCATTTTTAACATCCCTCATCCTGAGAATGACATTCACAAAGAAAGTATAATGAATAAAATCGATTTGAGTGAATTGACGCACTGTTTCTCTCAATAACTCCAATTACTGTCTGTTCAAGGAGGAGGAACCAGACATCAGTGATCTGGAAGTGGATTACAAATACTTTGACGAGGCAGTGTGGCCCTGTCTGGCTCAGAGAGTGCCTGCCTTCGAGTCCTTGCGGGTAAGTTATTTATGCATCATTTTAACATTGCAGCAGGTCTGGCAGCATCTGTAGGGAGAGAAAACCGAGTTGACGTTTTGAGTCCATCCGAATCTTCTTCAGAACTAAAGAGGGGGAGGAATGTGTTGGATATTAGACTGCAGCTGAGAGAGATTGCAACAAGATGTAGCAGCCTAAAGATTCTTTATCTTTGTGACCACCTCTTGTCCTTTTATCCACCTGCATTCCCTCCATCCCACCATTGGCACCTATACCTTCACACCCTCTAGGTTGTACCCACTGGAATTCCTTCCTATTCACAATCTTCCCTTCTCTCGACCTTCAGACTGTCCTTAAAATTTACCCCGAGACCAAACCTTTGGCCACATCTCCAAATTTCTCCTGCTTCCAGCTGGGGGTCTTGGTGAGAATGTGCTTACATATTTGTAAGGGTCTGTGTGGGGTATTTGCATTGGGGGGGGAGGGGTGTGTGTTCTCTGCTGAGGTGTGCATGTGTGTGTGTAGGAACTCTGCTGAGGTGTGTGTGTAGGGACTCTGCTGAGGTGTGTGTGTGTATTTGCAGGAAATTTGTGGGAGGGGATGTGTGTGAATATTTGCACGGTGTTTCAGTGGGGGCATGCATGTGCATTTGCAGGGCTATCAGTGAAGGTGAGGTGTGCGTGCATTTGCAAGGATCTCTGAGGAATGCCTTCATATTTGAAGGAGTATGCATGCATATTTGCAGATGGTCTCTGTGGGGGTATGCGTGTGGGTTGCAGATCTCTGTAGGAGTGTGCACATATTTGAAGGGGGCCACTGTGGGGTTGTGCATTTGCAGGCTGTCTCAGCATGTCTGTGTATCTTTGCAGAGGGTCTCGGCAGAGTAGGTTATGGGTATTTAGAGACAGTTTCTCAGTAGAGAGAGGAGTGCATGTTTGCAGCAGATCCCATCAGCGATGTACCTATTTGTAGGAGGTCCACGCGAGAGGTAGTTGCCATTGTTCTAATCTAACAAATTTCTGTCTTCAGTTGAAAAGCGCCTGGGCAGGTTACTACGATTACAACACCTTTGACCAGAATGCAATCATTGGCACTCACCCACTGGTTACCAACATGTATTTTGCGACCGGCTTCAGTGGGCACGGCCTGCAGCATTCACCTGCCGTGGGCAGGGCCATCGCTGAACTCATTCTTGATGGAAAGTTCAAAACACTTGACCTTGGAGCATTTGACTTTATCCGATTCTACAGAGGAACCAAAGTACTGGAAAATAATATAGTGTGAAACACTGCAACACTATTGTGTTCTAAAAGACATGTAACAAATTATTTTTGATGAATTGTTTTTCTGCTCGTTAGATAGTAATCATGACACATCCTGGCCCTTCGACACGTGGATGTTTGGATGCTCTTAGACTGAATTTTTAAAGAGAACTTTAATTCACTGCCATTCATCTTTGCAGGCTGGTCCTCTCACTTCTGCATAGGAATAAGACTCTGCAGATCGCCCAGTGGCAATGAGTTTAAGGCGTAGGAGCGATGCCCTTTTATAGAGTATTTACAGTGTGATCACATAGCACCTGGTTTCAAAAATGAGAGATTAGTAACAGCACTTTTTACAGATTTTTATTCTGTAATAGTTGGTGCAGCAATCCCAATTGTCCCCCCCCCCCCCCCCCTCTCTTTTTAAAACCCTGGTTTCCCAAGCAAATTTGTGTCACCCTAACCTTCCTGATTGATCTCTACATCTTTGGCCTTTCATTGCTGTACGCCCCACAGCCATAAACTGCGATTCTGCACAATTATCTTTGAAAAAAGGGGTAATTCTGCAGACCAGTGGTTATGGTATTTGGGACAAACAATTCAATAGTACAGCACCATTGTGTTCCTCTTCAGTACAGGAAAATATCTATAGATCTGAGAAGGATTGGAACTCCCAGCTGCCAGTCTCTTTGAAGTGTCAATGGGGGGTGAATTCACAGTCCCAGTGGGGAGTGAATCTCATGTGCAGCTCATGGTTTTCATAGAATTACATGGAACATGCAACACAGAAACAGGCCATTCAGCCCATCCAATCCATGTCCGTGTTTATGCTGCACTCAAGCTCCTATGCATTTCCAGTCTCCCCTTAAATTTAACTGAACTATTTGCTTCCACTATTCTCTGACAGCGCATTCCACATTCTAACCACTCACTGGGTTACTTCTGAATTCCCTGTTGGATTTCTTGGTGACGATAGGCAATGACCACTCATTCTGCTCTTCCCACAAGCAGAAACATTGGGGGCGATTCTCCCAACCCGACGCACTAATTCTTTTAGCACGTCGGGCCAGGAGAATTGCATGTGGCCTGATTCGCGGGATTCGTGCGTGCGTTCCCGACACGCATATCTCCCAACGCGGTCGGGACCATGCTGGAAATTGGCGGGACCAGCAGGTCGTTATCGGGCCCGGGACTAAGTCTCCTAAGCATCTTCCACCCCGCCAGAGTGAAGAGGGGGCCATCGGGACCCCCCAGGGGGTCCGGCAGAGGGGGGGGAATACCCCTGGGTATGGGCACCTTGGGCAGTGTCAAGGGTCAAAGTATCCATGCCCTGGGATCACCTTGGCACTGCCCACTGGGCATGGGGCAGTGACTACGGGGCGGGGCTTAGGGGTAATTGGTGGGGGATCCTGATGCCACTCTGCAGACAGGATCGGTCGGGGCTGGAGAGAGGCCAGCGATCGGGGCAAGCTGGGCCAGGAGGGGGTCTGCCTCCCGGGGGGAGGGCGGTCATCATACTGGGGGAAGGGGGGGCTGGATATCGGGGTGGATCAGGGCTGACCCAGGGATGGTCATGGAGGCCGCAATCGGGCCGTGGCTGAGGAAGGGGGAGGGCAGCACTGCAGGGGCCCCGGGCTGGCCAGCTCAATAGTTGGCCAGCAAACGGGAGGCTGACAGTTCGGGGCCACTGCGCGTGCGCAGAGTTCCGGAACTGTCAGACTCTGGCGTGAATAGGCCCCATCCCCCCGAGCTTTTAATGATACTCTCGATTGTGATTTCTGCATTGCAGAAAGTGTGGGAGATTCTTGTCTGAACTCCCACTGAAAAAACAATCGTGATTTACACCAGTTTTCCTGCAAATTCAGCACTTGGAACATTTTTAGGAGAATCGCCCCCCCATTCTCTCTGTGCCTACACAATCAAAACTATTCATGATTTTAAATATTTCTAGGTTATCTCTCAGCTTTTGAAAAGAAGAGACCCAGCATACTCATGCTCTCTTGATAGGTTTACCCCAGTATTTCTGCTATTATCACTGCACTCTCTCAATGTCTCTGACTTTTTAAAAAATAAATGAATAATATATTAAATGTAAAAATGTATACAGTATTCTAAGTGAGGGCTAATCAAGGTTTGATACAAGTTTAGCATTTATCTATGTTGAAATTCAATTGCCAATTATATGCTCATTTTGCAAATTTGATGATATCTTGTCATTTGTTGCAGTCCATTTCAGTATTGACTTATCCCCTAAAATCTCCCTTGTGTAATACAGAATTTATTTTTTAAAGCTTTCAAATTAATTACGTATGCTTTTAAGTTTAAAGTGGTTTGTTACAAATTGTAACCAACAACAAAAAGTGGAGTTCTGTATTTGCTGTAAACACTTTAGCCCTCCCTTCACCAGCACAAGAGGGCTGAGCCCCATTGAGACCATAACGTCCCAGGTGTAAAACCCCTGGGCTGCACTAATATCAGATGGTCAAGGAATAATTGTTGGCCAGGTCATGAGAGGCTCACGCTCTTTGAAATATGTTGCCAGATTTTTACCATCCACCTGAGAGAAGAGCTGGGGTCTTGGTTTAGCGGCACCTCCAACAGTGCAGCGCTCCCTCAGTATCGCACTGCAGTATCAGCCTAGCTGGAGTATCAGCCTAGCTCAAGTCTGTGCAATGAGACTTGAGCCTACCATCGTCTGGTCTGGGTGAAAGTTAGAGGAGGAAACTCAGTATTGTTTTGAAGGACTATAATGTGAGAGAGTCCCTGTTCCTGGAATGGGCAATGAAGCTTTCTCTGTTTTCTCTCCTCTATTTGTAACTTTCTATAAATTAGGTATCATAAATTTTTAAGAACACCCATCTTGTCTTCATGGACTGTGATGAATGCCAAGTTTATTTAATTTGGCTTAGTTCTGTGTATGTGAAACAAAGTGATGCCAGGGAATGAGAGACTGAATGTAAAGATCCTCAAACTTGAGTCTGTTTGCAAAGCTCTTGGGTCATGTTGACATCCAGTATTGTATGAGTAACAGTTTCCTCCAGTTAAGTATTGTTAAGATGGCAGCCATTGTCTGTTATCCTTCCATTCCCTAAGCCATCAACTCCATCTCCCTCCCTGGCCTCTGTCTGAGGCTGGACAGGACTCTTTGCAATTTCATCATCCTATTTTAACCAGAGTTAAGCTTTGGACATCTTATACCCTCCATCAACAAGTCGATCTGCATCCATCTCTTTAATGCTCATCTTCACCACCTCTTCAGCCAATTGGCTGAGACCCTTGTATGTCCCAATTTTGCCTCCAGTTAACTATGCCAACACACTGGGCTTGATAAATTTCAGATCACCTAAAACTCTGCTGCTGCATTCAATCCCATTCATCAATCATCCCTGTGCTCCCTGACCATTAGTGGCTGCTATTCTCACAATGCCTCACATTTCAAATTCTCATCCTAGTATTCCGTCTGGCACTGCAAACCCAGACACTTGTCTCCTGCAGGACCCCCAGGCCCACTTAGAATCATAAAATCCCTACACTACAGAAAGAGGCCATTTGACCCATCAAGCCTGCACCGACGACAATCCAACCCAGGACCTATCCCTGTAATCCTACATATTTGCCCTGCTAATCCCCCTGAGACTAAGGGGCAATTTTTTAGCATGGCCAATCCACCTAACCAGCTCCTCTTTGCACCCAGAGGAAACCCACGCAGACACGGGGAGAATGTGCAGACTCCACAGAGTCACCTGAGGCCGAAATTGACTCCAGTTGCCTGCCGCTGTGAGGCAGCAGTGCTTACCACTGTGCCCCAAACAAGGCAACTGTTCTGAATGGGTCAGTGCCAGACTGACCAGTACACGGTTACCCACTGAGGATTTGGGTAGTCTGTCTATTTAAAATAACTGAGCTGACATTACCATTTCATTCTGCCACAGTATAGCGTGACTGTTGAACTGTCTCTTCAACTGCTTGGCTTCTCAATTTAGGAATACCCTTCCTTACCTTCTCTATTTCTCTGTCTACAGTCCTTCCTTAAAATCTATGCCTTTCACCAATTTTTTTGGTCACCTGTATGCTCCTGTGATATGTCTCTGGATGTTCTACCAGGTTAAAAGTGTCATTTATGAATGCGAGGAAAGTTGATAAATGTATTAAATTTGTATTGTTGCTCGATTTACAAATCATTTCACAACTGTTTTCACTTGGTCAATTATTCCAGAAAGTTAAGCCACAGGGGCGGCACGGTAGCACAGTGGTCAGCACTGCTGCTTCACAGCTCCAGGGACCTGGGTTCGATTCCCGGCTTGGGTCACTGTCTGTGTGGAGTCTGCACATTCTCCTCGTGTCTGCGTGGGTTTCCTCCGGGTGCTCCGGTTTCCTCCCACGGTCCAAAGATGTGCGGGTTAGGTTGATTGGCCGTGCTAAAATTGCCCCTGAGTGTCCTGAGATGTGTAGGTTTGGGGTATTAATGGGTAAAATATGTAGGGATATGGGGGTAGGGCCTGGGTGGGATTGTGGTCGGTGTAGACTCGATGGGCCGAATGGCCTCTTTCTGTACTGTAGGGTTTCTATGATTTCTATGATCTATGATCAATTCAACAGCACTGAGGTATTTACAGGAGGTTACCACTTTGTTCTACCTCAGTGACATATCACTGTCACATAGCTGGATATCATTACCATCATTACTTTGTAGTTAGTCACCTATTAGACTTTCTCATGTGATTCAGGGTTGTGTTCCTGGAAGTCGCTGGCCTAGCCATTGACCTGTTGATCATCCTTTGGTCGTATGCAATCTGATGGTTATTATTTAATCAGGTCTGTGCTGCTGGCACTGATTAATGTTGAGAATCACTGATCCAATAAAAAAAATGAAACCCCACCACCATCTTTATTTTACGAGTAAAGGGGACGCAGATTGTAAAGGAGAAAGCTACCACTCAGAAAAATAGTCCAAAGTTTAAAGTTTATTTGTTAGTGTCACAAGTAGGCTTACATTAGTACTGCAATGAAGTTACTGTGAAAATCCCATAGTCGCCACACTCTGGCGCCTGTTCAGATACGTTGAGGGAGAATTTAGCATAGCCAATGCACCTAACCAGCATGTCTTTCAGTCTGTGGGAGGCACCCAGAGGAGACCCATGCAGCACGGGGAAAACGTGCAGACTCCGCACTGTCACCTGAGGCCAGAATTGAACCTGGGTCCCTGGTGCTGTGAGGCAGCAGTGCTAACCACTCTGTCATCATGCTGCCAAGTGTGGCATAGTGGTTAGCACTGCTGCCTCACAGTGCCAGGGACCCAGGTTCAATTCTGGCCTCAGGTCACCGTGCGGAGTTTGTACATTTTCCCTGTATCTGCGTGGGTTTCCTCTGGGTGCTCTAGTTTCCTTTCACAGACCAAAGATGTGCAGGTTAGGTGGATTGACCATGCTAAGTTACCCCCTGGTGTCGGGGAAGACTAGCGAGGTAGGTGCATGGATTTACAAGGCTAGAGCCTGGCTTGGATTGTGTTGGTGCAGATTTGATGGGCCAAATGGTTTACTGCACTGAGAGGATTCTATGAAAATAGTTGAATTGTATACGAACTCTATTGCTCTATATTCTCAATCAAACTGTCCCATGGTGCCAAAACCTCCATATATTTTCTCTGTGCACACACAGGTCCTTCCATAATGTGCCATGAATTTTTGGCACTTCCTTCCTGTCTCCTGAAACAAGGCACAACCTGAGCTCAGCTTGTTTTTTTTATTGTGTTTTACAACACTGCCAGCTCCAAACTTGTTGTTCCTGGGTAATTGCTACTCACAGTTACTGTGATCATTTTGGCAGAGTATGTGGCAAGCTTCCCTCAAGTTATTTTCGGTGTTTTTTTTGGTTCCTCTAGGTGGCTGCAACCACTGTTTGCCTCCCTCGTCGCCAGGTTTTGAATGCTGACGACTTTTATCATTTCTTTCTCATCTGTGTAGACTTCGAGTGGCTGCAGTGTCCAGCTTCCTCATTGCCAGGTTTTTTTTTGTGTGGTGGTCACAGGATTTACTTAGGAGGATGTGGAGGTTCAACATAAACTAAGAGCTTTATTCTAGGGATGGTAACACTACAGGCTGTGATGTTGCACTGCCTAGTCACCCGCACAAAGGGATGGCACACAAGCATTCTCTTAAATTGCCCCCTGTTCAGCTGCAAGGGTGCTGGTAAGGAGTCCCTATAAATGCACAACAAACTTGTTACCCTTCAGTGCAATACTTAGGGAGTGAAGTGCTGCAGTGACAGGATGGGCTATTAAGTCTGGGCTCCACCTATATTTGAGTGGACAAATGTTCCTCCACGGAGCAGTATTGTCACAAGAGATAATTGGTAATTTTACCCTCTGCTCTGAGTAGAATTGGCTGTTAGGTTTGTTTACAAAACAAAGGAGATTGTCCTCAACTTCAGGAAACGTAGTGGAGGACATGCCCCGTCTACATCAATGGGGATGAAGTAGAAATGATCGAGAGCTTCAAGATTTTAGGTGTCCAGATCACCAACAACCTGTCCTGGTCCTCCATGCCGGCACTAAAGTTAAGAAAGCCCACCAACGTCTCTACTTTCTCATAAGACTAAGGAAATTTGGCAGGTCCACTACGACTCGCACCAAGTTTTACAGATGCACCATAGCATACCATTCTTTCTGGTTGTATCACAGCTTGGTATGGCTCCTGCTCTGCCCAAGACTGCAGGAAACTACAAAAGGTCATGAATGAAGCCCAGTCCATCATGCAAACCGGCTTCTCATCCTTTGACTATATGTCCCACTGCCTTGGAAAAGCAGCCAGCATAATCAAGGACCCCACGCACCCCGGACATACTCTCTTCCACCTTCTATTGGGAAAAAGATACAAAAGTCGGAGGTCACGTACCAACCGACTCAAAAACAGCTTCTTCCCTGTTGCCATCAGACTTTTGAATGGACCTACTTTGCACTAAGTTGCTCTTTCTTTACACCCTAGCTTTGATTGTAACACTACATTCTGCACTATCTCCTTTCCTTTACTATGAATGGGTATGCTTTATATAGCGCGCAAGAAACAATACTTATCATTGTGTACCAATACATGTGACAATAAATCAAAATAAGTGTTTTATGCTTTGAAAATATTTTCACTCCATCCTTAAAGTTACAAAGCCAATGGTTAGAATGGAATGAGCCAATCCAATCCTTGATAGCTTCAAAAACTGAATTCAAAATCCCCACTGAATCCAATTCATGGCGTCCACAAGAGTCTACCAAATAAACCTGTTGGACTTTAACTTGGTGTTGTAAGACTTCTTACCCTGTTTACCCCAGTCCAGCGCGGGTCATGTCCACAAGAAAGACATGCAAGATCCAATCTGACAATTATCTTAAGTATCTAGGACTTGATCTGATGCTTGATCTTTAAGGGTTAGAAAGAAGTTTGCAAAGTCTCTTGGATAAAAAAAACAAGAGAATACCAGGCATTGTTCTGCATTTGTTTATATGCAAGAAGAGTTTTCTTTTACATCCAGTACTACTTCCTAGATGGCAGTCAATCAAGGATTTTGCGTTTCAATGCTGCTAAATTAATCATGAGCCGTGGTTTAGCGGGCGTGGAGAGAAATGAACAATTTGCAGACAAAAAGGAAAGAGATAGAAATAAATGGGAAGCGCTGTCCACGTCACCTCCGCACTAAGTTGCAAAACTTCCGTCCTACCTGCAGCGGAGTTGGAGAAAGTTTCCACACTGTGTCCGACCCAGAGCTTTGAGGAGGGGGAGCTGGGTCTGAGAGCCGCGGTCAGTCTCTGTCTCCAGAACCCGGGCTCTCTGCACTGATCTGGAGCCCATCTCCCGTGGATTAACTTTGGTTCGGTTTGAATCAGTCGTCTTCTTTACATTTTATTACATGTTGTACATTGCGGATGAAAATTGAGCTGGAGTTTAAAGGTATTTATACCCCGCGAGGGAGGTTCTAATTGCTCTAGCTTGTGTCTAAACGGAATCGGAGCAAATATCTTGTTTCAAAGATGGGAGAGGGGTGTTAGGGTCCCTATTCTTGATTCAGGTAGCAGAGTGGAATATAGCTCATTGCACGGTGGGGGTGGGGGGGAGTTTTTATTCATTTAGTGTCACAAGTAGGCTTACTTTAACACTGCAATGAAATTACTGTGAAAATCCCCTAGTGGGCAGACTCCAGCATTTGTTCGGGTACACTGAGGGAGAATTTAGCACGGCCAATGCTAACCAACATGTCTTTCAGACTGTGGGAGGAAACTGGAGCACCCGGAGGAAACCCATGCGGGGAGAACGTGCAGACCCCGCACATAGTGACCCCAGCCGTGAATCGAACCCAGGTTCCTGGCGTTGTGAGTGCTAACCACTGTGCCAAGGGAGGGGTAGGTGTCCACCACCCACTAGACAGATGGTTAAAACCATTGCTGTGAACAACACTTATTTGTGATTTGATTTATTATTGTCACACGTATTAGTATACAGTGAAAAGTATTGTTTCTTGCGTGCTATACAGACAAAGCGTACTGTTCATAGAGAAGGAAAGGAGAGAGTGCAGAATGTAGTGTTACAGTCATAGCTAGGGTGTAGAGAAAGATCAACTTAGTGCAAGGTAAGTCCATTCAAAAGTCTGATGGCAGCAGGAAAGAAGCTGTTCTTGAGTCGGTTGGTACGTGACCTCAGACTTTTGTATCTTTTTCCCAACGGAAGAAGGTGGAAGAGTGTATGTCTGGGGTGCGTGGGGTCCTTAATTACGCTGGCTGCTTTTCCGAGGCAGCGGGAAGTGTAGACAGTGTCAATTGATGGGAGGCTGGTTCGTGTGATGGATTGGGCTACATTCGCGACCTTTTGTAGGTTTTTACAGTCTTGGGCAGAGCAGGAGCCATACCAAGCTGTCTTACAATCAGAAAGGATGCTTTCTATGGTGCATCTGTAAAAGTTGGTGAGAGTCGTGGCAGACATCTCAAATTTCCTTAATCTTCTGAGAAATTAGAGGCACTGATGGGCTTTCTTAACTATAATTGTGACTGGATGGCACAACACAGTAGCAAGGATTCCAGCACAGACTGCTGTGCTGTGAAAGTCCACTACATGCTCTCTGGAACAGGTCACACCTGACACCAGGTTGGGCAGTTTCTACCCCACAACTAGAAACAACTTGATTAATGTCTTGTACGGAAGGAAATCGGCCGTCCTTACCCGGTCTGGCCTACATGTGACTCCAGAGCCACAGCAATGTGGTTGACTCTCAACTGCCCTCCCAGGGCAACTAGGGCTGGGCAATAAATGCTGGTCAGCAGTGACGCCCGTGTTCCACAAAATAATTTTAAAATGCATCCGAGGGAGCCACTGACCGAAGATTATCGCTGAGGCAAGTTGGGACAGTGCAGAGGGGGCTTTACTCTATCTAACCCCATACTGCACCTACCCAGTGGGACGGTTAAGAGGGAGCTCCACCAAGAGGAATCACCACTGACGTTGCAGCAATCAATTAGTCATGCTGAAGTCTCAGTATTGGAACTTCAGCTGCAACTTTCTGTCTGTAAGGTATCCCTGCTGTCCCTAAACTATACACATCTCTTTAACCTGTGTTTAATGTTCCCTCCACCCACACTGTCTGTACCTTTAAGACCTGGCTGGCTTTAGGGATTCGCATTCTAATCAATATTCTGTAACTTGATGTTGTGTCGCTGTGCACTGTTTGAGAGCAGATTTCCACTCCATCTGACGAAGGAGCAGTGCTCCGAAAGCTTATGGTATTTGCTACCAAATAAACCTTGTTGGACTTTAACCTGGTGTTGTGAGACTTCTTACTGTGTCCCTAAACTAAAGCACACTTCCTTTTTATATGATGACATTCCATTTTCCATTTGTTTGCTGTGTGTTCACCAGAAGCTACAATGGAAACACAGCACTTCAACATTTGGCTTTTGAATATTTCCTTCTAAAACTATCCTTTTTTGCATTTTATTTTATAAATGATTTTATTTGTGCTAAATCTCTAATGAAAATCCAACCTTTTCTCTTTTAACGCAGATGACATCTTTGCAAGCTAGATATTAACAGTAGGTGGCTTCATCAGCACGTACAGGTTGTGACACATTGAAATAACTGCACCTTCTGCATGCCACAAGAAATGGTTGCCGACAATAGACTGTTTCTCTCTGCCGCTGTCCACTAGTTGCAGATGGGTTCATTGATGCTTCTTTGATTTGATTTATTGTCACATATATTGGTATACCGTGAAAAGTATTGTTTCTTGCACGCTATACAGACAAAGCATACCGTACATAGAGAAGGAAAGGAGAGAGTGCAGAATGTCGTGTTACAGTCATAATTAGGATGTAGAGAAAGGTCAACTTAATGCGAGGTAGTTCCATTCAAAAGTCTGATGGCAGCATGGAAGAAGTTGTTCTTGAGTCAGTTGGTACGTGATCTCAGACTTTTGTATCTTTTTCCTGACGGAAGAAGGTGGAAGAGAGTATGTCCGCGGTGCGTGGGGTCCTTGATTATGCTGGCTGCTTTCCAGTGGGAAGTGTAGACAGTATCAATGGATGGGAGGCTGGTTTGAGTGATGGATTGGGCTACATTCACGACCTTTTGTAGTTCCTTGCAGTTTTGGGCAGAGCAGGAGCCATACCAAGCTGTGGTAGAACCAGAAAGAATGCTTTCTATGGTGCATCTGTAAAAGTTGGTGAGAGTCATAGCTGACATGCCAAATTTCCTTAGTCTTCTGAGAAAGTAGAGGCGTTGGTGGGCTTTAACTATAGCGTCGGCATGGAGGGACCAGGATAGGTTGTTGGTGATCTGGACACCTAAAAACCTGAAGCTCTCGACCATTTCTACTTTGTCTCCATTGATGTAGACAGGGGTATGTCCTTATTACCCTTGACTATTAAATAGGAAAGAATAAACTTGTGTTTGTGTAGAGCCTTTCACATCCTGGGAATGTGTGAAATTATTTCACAGCCAAACGAACTCCATTTTGTAAGATGGGCAAGTTAGGCAAAGCCTTTTGGGTTGTCAGAAAGTAATGGACGCTTTATTTGATTTTTGGCATTGTATGTTGAGGAGCACTCCTCACTTAGTAAGTTGAAACCCACAGACTTACAAAACTGACAGGCAGGAAAGGGCAGTTGATCCGTCAAGTCTTATGACTAAACATTTCCACCCTCAGCTATGTCATCTTTTGAGAGAAGCAAAAAGATCAGACAAAAAAAAACTTGGAGCCATATGGACTGCACGGTGGCACAGTGGTTAGCACTGCTACATCACAGCGCCAGGGACCCGGGTTCAATTCTAGCCTCGGCTAACTGTTGGTGCGGAGTTTGCACATTCTCCCCGTGTCTGCGTGGGTTTCCTCCTAAGTAGATCAGACATGGTAAATTGTCCCTTAGTGTCCCAAGATGTGTAGGTCTCGGCTAACTGTGTGGAGTTTGCACGTTCTCCCCGTGTCTGCGTGAATTTCCTCCGGGTGCTCCCGTTTCCTCCCACACTCCAAAGATGTGCAGGTTAGGTGCTAAAACGCCCCTTAATGTCAGGGAGATTAGCAGGGTAAATACGTGTGGATATGGGGAGAGGGCCTGGGTGGGATTGTTGTCAATGTAGGCTTGACGGGCCGAATGGTCTCTTTCTGCACTGTAGGGTTTCCATGATTTCACAGGGGCAAAAGTACAATACAATAAATCCCTTTGTCTCCCTCAGGCTGCTGGATCCAATCTATAAGGACCTTCTTTATGACCTGATTTCCCAGCATGGTAGCACAGTGGTTAGCACTGCTACCTCACAGCAATAGGGACCCGGGTTCAATTCCGGCCTTCGGTCACTGTCTGTGCGGAGCTTGCATGTTCGCCCCGTGTCTGCCTGGGCTTCCTCCTAAGTGGATTGGACGCGGTAAATTGTCCCTTAGTGTCCCAAGATGTGTGGACCATGCAGATTAGCGAGGTAAGTACATGTGGTTACAGGAATAGGGCCTGGGTGGGATGCTCTGTTGGAGAGTCTGTGCAGACTCGATGGGCGGAATGGTCTCCTTCTGCACTATATAGGGATTCTATAATAATTTTGACTCTATTTTCATTGCACATTTGCACCTGGTGCCCAATTACAACTTCCTGATTCTTTTTCTGTTCTTACTGCTGCTAGTTGTGAGTCATGAGGAAGGATGTGCTTAGTAATTCGGAGTGCTTTCAACTCCCCACGAGTGCATCGTGCGATAATTCAGTGAGTTCTGTAATGTTCAGGGCCTAGTGGAGTTTGTTTTCTCACCTTTGTTTCCAGGCCAGGCAGGTAGTTGGGACATTCGGACAGAGGAGAGAGAGTCTCCACTCCAGAGACTGCTACCGTCGTGCTAATCTCACCGAATCCTGAAGTGCCTGCTGTGGCTGTGTGAAATGCCCTCTGGAATCATTGGTGGACTTAGTTTGGCTGAAGAGCCAAAGTCAAACCCCCGCAATGAAAGGCAAAGCTAAAGTTGAAAGAGCAGGGATAAGAACACCAGGTAAATCAGGACGTTTTGATAAAGTCAAGTTTTGGATTAAAACCAGTGAGGTGGGGTGAGGAGTTCCATATGTTTTTGAAGCCCTGAGGGAAAGGGGCAACAGTAGGAGGCCGTGTGGTCTTAAATTCACCTCAATCTTGACGCACTACTTAGTGCAGAGCTTTTGTGGCCTTCAAACATGGGGTTAGACCCCAGCAGTGGTACACTAATGGGTTTCCGAGGGCTGGTTGCAGACAGTGTGTTGGTTGTGGCTTTAGACTGCATACACTAAGCTTGATCCGGTTTAGCAGTTTTGCTTTCCCTCCGGGGGTGTAGCAGGAAATGCGCAGGACAGGACAATCAGAGGGCGAGTTGTCCGACCGCAGCACCTAGGTTTCAGAGCCTAGCAGCAGTGGCTTGCCTGCCCTCGCTGCCCAATACATCCTCTGTATATGATGTAGTGGAAAGCTGTAGTTTATAGTTCACTGGGGCTGTCCTCAACAGGCACGTTGAGCTAACTCGGCACAGTTCAGAAACAGATGCCTTCCTTCTGGTCAGTTTGCTCAGTTACCAGCATTGCTAGCTAAAAGTAGCTGTATAAAACAGTGACTCACAATGAGCTTTTATGTAGCGTTGCAGATTTTTGCCCTTGACATGTGGTTGTAAGACAACTCCAATACAGTAGGTGTCCAGATTAATCTCTTCCAAACCATGGGCTATTTGGGACAATTCCCTTACGACTGTGTCATCGGCCGTAGGGAAACATCTTGCCTGCAACTATCAGGTCTGGCTTTAAAGTCATTTTGGAATGATAGAGCTTTACAGCATAGAAAGAGACCCTTCAGCCCACCATGTCTGTGCCAGCCAGCTGTCTATCCTAATCTCATTTTGGTCCATAGCCTTGTACACTCTGGCCTTTCAAGTGCTCAACTAAATGCTTCTTAAATGTTGTAAGGATTCCCATCTCTACCACCCTTTCAAGCAGAGAGTTCCAGATTCCTGCCACCCTCTGTGTCAGCCTGTTCCGAAAGCTCGTGGCTTTTGCTACCAAATACACCTGTTGGACTTTAACCTGGTGTTGTTAGACTTCTTACTAATACATGTGACAATAATAAATCAAATCATTGTTCTATCACATCTGTGAAGATGTTTTGACTCCCACACTAGCGCTCCTGGGCGTCTTGGTGATTTAACGTCGAGTTAGAGGCAATTTTGCCCTCTGGACCTGTCCAATGGGAATAACATTGAAAGCAGGAGGACTGATGTGTAGTTATCAATTGGTAACATTTTTGTCAAAACTGCTGTGGGTTCTTTATTACAGATGGAGTCTCTGTGCAACAGTGATTGGACAGGAGAATCTCCCTGCTGCTGACCAGGACTGATGCTTTAAAAAGAACTGCCTCCATTGTGCTCGGATTAAACTGGCTGCTGTATTCTGACTGTGCAGTATGTGAGTGAGAGCCTTGCTTTCCATCAGATGGCTCGTAAGTGAATCTTGTTAAAATACACAGAACTGAAACCCAACAGTGTCAGGGGTGAACCAGGTAATCATTGAGTTTAGCGGGTGCTCAGATTTACATCCGTGTCTGTGAGGCAAGTTAACCGGCTCCATCAGAATGGGGAGAGTCAGAAACTAAAAAAAAAGTAACATACTTAAACCAAAAGAGAAAATGCTGGAAAATCTCAGCAGGTCTGGCAGCATCTGTAAGTAGAGAAAAGAGCTGACGTTTCGAGTCCAGATCACCCTTTGTCAAAGCTTTGACGAAGGGTGATCTGGACTCGAAACATCAGCTTTGACAAAGGATCATCTGGACTCGAAATATCAGTTTTTTTCTCTACTTACAGATGCTGCCAGACCTGCTGAGATTTTCCAGCATTTTCTCTTTTGGTTTCAGATTCCAGCTTCCGCAGTAATTTGCTTTTATTAAGGAACGTACTTACATTTATATCAACACACAATACTGCGAATGCTGGAAAATCTCGGCAGGTCTGACAGCATCAAATGCTATCTGACCTGCTGAGATTTTCCAGCATTTTTCTGTTTCTGATACTTGCGTCTATATTGCACTTTTCACAATCCAAGAACGTTGCAGCCATTAAAGTACTTTTTTAATTGCAGTCATTGTTGTAACATGGAAAACATGGCACACGTCAAACTCCCGCAAAGTGATAATGACCAGATAATTTGTTTTCGTGATGTCAGTTAACCAGAACACCAGGGCAGAACTCCCCTGTTCTTCCTCAGAATCGTGCCACGGGATCTTTTACGCTCATCAGAAAGGGCAGGCGGGCTCTCACCTGAAAGACAGCACCTCAGACAGTGAGAACTCCCTCACTCGTGCACTGGATTGTGTGCTCAAGTCCTTGAGTTGGACTTGAACCTTCTGAATTGGGCTTGGGAGTGCGACCACTGAGGTTCAGGCTCAACCCTCCCCAGAGATGGTGCATGGTGTAGGGAGGTTACGCAGGAAGAACAGCCTGGCCAACACTGTAGGCTGGTAAACAGACTCGGAAGAACACAGCAGCATCTAGTGAGTCAGCTTCTATGGGATGGAGATTGTTTAAGTTGGTTTTAGTGTGTTTTGAGATGGGAAGGAGCAAATTCTGCCAGAGTTCTCCAGCAGTTGTCAGAGTATATGTGTGGAGTTTGCACATTCTCCTCGTGTCTGCGTGGGTTTCCTCCGGGTGCTCCGGTTTCCTCCCACAGTCCAAAGATGTGCGGGTTAGGTTAATTGGCCAGGTTAGAAATTGCCCCTTAGAGTCCTGGGATGTGTAGGTTAGAGGGATTAGCGGGTAAATATGTGGGGGTATGGCCTGGGTGGGATTGTGGTCGGTGCAGACTCGATGGGCCGAATGGCCTCCTTCTGCACTGTAGGGTTTCTATGATTTCTATGATATGTTTGTACGTATGTGAAGTAGATCAGGTTTGACTGTGAAGTTCCAATGGTTGAACAGCCAGCACTCATTCTCAGTCTAAGCTCTCATTTGACTATCCACCTGAAGAGGCTGGGGTCCATGGAACTAAAGTTTAGTTTATTTATTAGTGTCACAAGTAGGCTTACATTAACACTGCAATGAAGTTACTGTGAAAATCCCCTAGCCGTGACACACTTGCACCTGTTTGGGTACACTGAGGGAGAATTTAGCATGGCCGATGCATCTAACCAGCACACCTTTCGGACTGGGAGGAAACCGGAGCACCCGGAGGAAACCCATGCAGACATGGGGAGAACTTGTAGATTCCGCACAGACCCAAGCCTGGAATCGAACCCGGGACCCTGGTGCTGTGAGGCAGCAGTGCTTACCACTGTGCCAAGGGAGGGGTGGGTCTCCACCGCCCACTAGACAGATGGTTAATACCATTGCTGTGAGCAGCAGTGCTAATCACTGCGCCACCCCTCTGTGCCTCATCGAGAGCCAGTATCATGAGGTGGGGGAGGGAGAAATAAGGAAAGTTAACCAATAACTTTACTGTCTCTTTCTTTTTAAAATACGATTCCACAGGGTTCTTCAAACGGCTCATAGACTTCAAGAAGAAGAGGAACCCGAACGCCTGCCCCGGATCGAATCCTTGCTGCAGCACCCAGACAAGTGACAGGACAAAAAGCCCCTGTAGGGACCCAAGGTCCAGCCGCACCCACTCACTGCCTGTCACCCCCTCATCGACACAGAGGATCGACAGCAGTGCCCGACGGAGTAAAGAGTACGATGTGTGTGTCTGTCACACCGAGGACGATATAACATACGCTCAGGACCTGGTGTCTTTCCTGGAACTGCACCCGCACAGTCTACGTTGTTTCCTGCAGCTCAGGGACTCAGCACCAGGGGGTGCTGTCTGCACCGAGCTCTATCATGCTGTCAGGGAGAGCCATTGCTGGGTGCTGGTTATCACACCCAGTTTTCTCAAAGACCCCTGGTGCTGCTACCAGATGCAACAGGCTCTGTCAGAGTCTCCCGCGGCCAATGGAAGAGTTATCCCAGTCCGCAAGCAGCTGGAACGGAAAGATTATCCCCCGGAGCTTCGCTTTGTGTTTGGTATTGATGTCCGGCAAGACAAAGAGAATGGATTCCAAAAGATCAAACACGCCGTATTGTATTGTAAGTCCCACCAGCTGCATATTGCTGTATACAATTTCCGATGGACATATTCAGCTCCTATAATAAAAGCAAAATACTGCGGATGCTGGAATCTAAAACAAAAACAGAAAATGCTGGAAAATCTCAACAGGTCTGACAGCATCTGTGAAGAGAGAGTAGAGCCAATGTTTCGAGTCTGAATGACCCTTTGTCAGAGCTCTGACAAAGGGTCATCCAGATTCGAAACGTCAGCTCTATTCTCTCTCCACAGATGCTGTCAGACCTGCTGAGATTTTCCAGCCTTTACTCTTTTTACCTTCAGTTCCTCATCTTCTGTGATGCTTGGTGGTCACAATATTCCCCACTGGGGAAGGTGCAGAGGAGATTAACCAGAATGACGCAATGCTGAGTGACTTCAGTTTTGTGGAGAGATTGGGGAAGCTGGGGTTGTTCACCTTGGAGCAGTGCAGATTAAGAAATAATTTAATGGAAGCCAGAAATAGCCAAGCGTTTTTGACAATAGATGGGGGCTGGAGTGGGGGGGGGGGAGACTATCCCATTGTCAGGAGGGGGGCGGGGGGGGGGAGACTGTATCCCATTGTCAGGAGGGGGGGGGGTGGGGGGGGGAAGAGACTGTATCCACTGTCAGGAGGGTCAGTAATCGGAGGAGACAGTTGTAAGATAAATGACAAAGAAGCAGTGAGATTTTGTCCGCATTGCAAGCTATGACCCAGAACAAATAGTCTGGAAGCGTGGTGGCATTCACTGGTAACCTTTGAAAGAGAATCGTGTGTACACACTTGAAAAGGAAACCTTGCCGGTACTATGGGAAAAGAGTGGGGGAGTATGGCTTCAAGTCAGTTGCTCTTTTAAGGAGCTAGCACTCGCACAATGGGCTGAGTGGTCTTCTGTGTTGGTTGAGCTTGGTTCTCCCAAGTTACACACACAGCCTTGATTCCTCTCCGAAGTGCATCCCATCGCTCTGCTGAAGGTGTGACTCCTATACTTCACCCAATTGCTTATTCGTGGGTCATGTGTGAGCCTCAGCTGTGAGTAGTGGCTATTCAGACATGGAAGGCGTCACAGCTGAACCTGGTCCTGTCCTCCCCATATTCAAGTCCAGTTATTTTCCAGCATATATCGCTGGATAATCATCACAAGCATATTCTGCCCACCCAAGGGATGGGAGCGCTTGAGTAAATCTAATTCAGATCAGGCCAGCACTGCACTCTGGGTCTGTGCTGAATGGAGTTCAGAAGGATGAGGGGGGATCTCATTGAAACTTGCAGAATACTGAATGGCCTGGATAGAGTGGACGTGGGGAAGATGTTTCCATTGGCAGGAGAGACTAGGATCTGAGGGCACAGCTTTAGAACCGTGATGAGAAGGAATTTCTTCAGCGAGAGGGTGGTGAATCTGCGGAATTCATTGTCACAGAAGGCTGTGGAGGCCAGGTCATTGAGTGTATTTAAGACAGAGATAGATAGGTTCTTGATTGGTAAGGGGATCAAAGGTTCCAGGGAAGAGGTGGGAGAGTGGAGTTGAGAAACATATCAGAAATGATCGAATGGCAGAGGAGACCCGATGGGCCGAATGGCCTAATTCTGCTCCTATATCTTATGGTTTGATGGTACTTTCCTTTCTGTCTCACCCATTATCACCCTCAGCAGTGAATACACCAGTTGGTGCAAGTGGCCTTTCTTGTGGTTACAAGTGGTCTATGTTTGCTAATTGTGTGCGGCACTTTTGTATCTTTTTCCCAATGGAAGAAGGTGGAAGAGTGTATGTCCTGGGTGCGTGGGGTCCTTAATTATGCTGGCTGCTTTTCCAGTGGGAAGTGTAGACAGTGTCAATGGATGGGAGGCTGGTTTGCATAATGGATTGGGCCACGCTCACGACCTTTTGTCGTTTCTTGCGGTCTTGGGCAGAGCAGGAGCCCCATACCAAGCTGTGATACAACCAAATGCTTTCTATGGTGCATCTGTAAAGGTTGGTGAGGGTCGTAGCTGACGTGCCAAATTTCCTTAGTCTTCTGAGAAGGTAGAGGCTTTGGTGAGCTTTCTTAACTATAGTGTTGGCATGGGAGGACCAGGACAGGTTGTTGGTGATCTGGACCCCGAGAAACTTGAAGCTCTCGACCATTTCCACTTCGTTGCCATTGATGTCGACAGGGGCATGTTCTCCACGACACTTCCTGAAGTCAATGACAATCTCCTTTGTTTTGTTAACATTGAGGGAGAGATTATTGTCATCGCACCAGTTCATCAGATTCTTTATCTCATTCCTGTATTCTGTCTCGTCATTGTTTGAGATCCGTCCACTACAGTGGTGTCGTCAGCAAACTTGAAAATCGAGTTGGAGGGGAATGTGGCCACACAGTCATAGGTGTATGGGGCGGCACGGTAGCACAGTGGTTAGCACTGCTGCTTCACAGCTCCAGGGACCTGGGTTCGATTCCCGGCTTGGGTCACTGTCTGTGTGGAGTTTGCACGTTCTCCTCGTGTCTGCGTGGGTTTCCTCCGGGTGCTCCGGTTTCCTCCCACACTCCAAAGATGTGCGGGTTAGGTTGATTGGCCATGCTAAAATTGCCCCTTAGTGTCCTGAGATGCATAGGTTAGAGGGATTAGTGGGTAAATATGTAGGGATAAGGGGGTGGGGCCTGGGTGGGATTGTGGTCGGTGCAGACTCGATGGGCCAAATGGCCTCCTTCTGCACTGTAGGGTTTCTATGATTCTATGATTCCATGTATGAGGAGTATAGATTCCAGGATGCCACATTACTCTCTCCTGCATTCCAGTCAGTGTACAAAACTAATGTATCAGTCTGCAGCACATGGTGAGGTTTGAGAAATAGCCAGTACCTGTATCTGTACAAGAGAGAAGCTTCTGGGAATCACAAGGTACAGCAGTAACTAAGAGGAGATTTCAGCAATTGTGATGGTTTTTGACAAGAAGAATAACAAGAGGCTTTCCTCTTGTTCGGGAGTGAGTGCCAAGGAGTCATCAATTTAAACTTGCCACCAAGGAGGAAAGGGGTTGGAAGAAACACTTGTCTTCACCAAGATCTGGTACCAAGCAGTGTGCTTCCGGGGCTGTAGTAGCAGTCCAGAGTTGAGTTAAAATTCCATCTGTCTCACAGGGTTAGGGACCCAGGTTCGATTCCCTGCTTGGGTCACTGTCTGTGTGGAGTCTGCATGTCCTCCCCGTGTCTGCGTGGGTTTCCTCCGGGTGCTCCGGTTTCCTCCCACAGTCCAAAGATGTGTAGGTTAGGTGGACTGACCATGCTAAATTGCCCCTTAGTGTCCCAAGATGTATAGTTCAGGGGGATTGGCCATGGTAAAGAGGAAAGGGCGGGAAAGAGGGCCTAGGTAAGATGATCTATTGGAGTGCAGACTCAATGGGCCGAATGGCCTCCTTCTGCATTGTAGGAATTCTATGACTCATAACAAGTTGGGAATTGAATTCAGGAAATCTGGTTTTAAGGGGAGAATTAGATTTTGAGAATATAAGAACTAGGAGCAGGAATAGGCCATCTGGCCCCTCGAGCCTGCTCAGCCATTCAATAAGATCACGGCTGATCTTTCCGTGGACTCAGCTCCACTTACCCCCCTGCACCATAACCCTTAATTCCTTGTTCAAAAATTTATCTATCCTTGCCTTAAAAATATTCAATGAGGTAGCCTCAACTGCTTCACTGGGCAGGGAATTCCACAGATTCACAACCCTTTGTGTGAAGAAGTTCCTCCTCAACTCAGTCCTAAATCTGCTTCCCCTTATTTTGAGACTACACCCCCAGTTTTGGTTTCACTCGCCAGTGGAAACAACCTTCTATCTTATCTATTCCCTTCATAATCATATATATTTCTATAAGATCCCCCCTCATTCTTCTAAATTCCAATGAGTATAGACCCAGCCTACTCAGTCTCTCCTCATAAGCCAACCCTCTCAACTCCGGAATCAACCGAGTGAATCTCCTCTGCACCCCCTCCAGTGCCAGTATATCCTTTCTCAAGTAAGACAATGGTGGAAAAGGTATGGTTGAAAGATGAAGACGGTTAAAAGGCTGTGTTGGAAAAGGTCACCTGATGGTTGGCACCAGTTAAAATACCCGTAAAAGCTGTACATTGTCAAAATGTCCGTCAGGAAAGGGAATCTGCCAATCCCACACTATCTGGCCTAGATTTGACTCCAGTCCCATACAACACGATTGACTCCAAATGCCCTTGGGCCAATAGGGATAGGCAATAAAATCAGCATTGCTCACACCTGGGAACAAAATTAAAATGATTTTAATTGTGGGGTTTGGAATTTTTCCCATTTCAGGAGTACAGGGAGATGCAGAGAAACTCCCTCCCTCCATAGCCTCAGTCCCACCTATAAGAGCCCTTTCAGCCCGGCCCTCACTGGCATTCGCACTGCACTGAATTCCAAATTGCTTTTTCATTTTACAAATCTAGTGATGTTTCCTTGCCTCCCAATAAGATGGGGCCTGGGATGGGGTAGCACAGTGGTTAGCACTGCTGCCTCATAGCTCCAGGGACCTGGGTTCGATTCCCGGCTTGGGTCGCTGTCTGCTTGGAGTTTGTACATTCTCCCCGTGTCTGCGTGGGTTTCCTCCGGGTGCTCCAGTTTCCTCCCACAGTCTGAAAGACATGCAGGGTATGTTGATTGGCCGTGCTAAATTGACCCTTGGTGTTCTGGGATGTGTAGGTTAGAGGGATTAGCAGGGTAAATGTGTGGGGTTGTGGGGATAGGGCCTGGGATGAGATTGTTGTCAGTGCAGACTTGATGGGCTGAATGTCCTCCTTCTGCACTGTAGGATTTCTATGACTGAAAGATTGCTGCTAATGGAAGTCTTCTGCTGCATTCCAGCAGCAGCACTTTCATCCCATACCCCACCTTATTCAGTCTTTAAAAGTCTTCATCTTTCAACCACACTTTGCATCAGCTCTCCTAATTCTGCTGTCGCTTGTCTGAAGTGCCTTGTAATTTTATTTATCCAAAGGCAAGTTGTAAAATCAGATTCAGGGAGTGTGGGGACTTTATCTCCAGGCATACAGGAATCATAGAATCTACAGTGCAGAAGGAGGCCATTTGGCCCATCGAGCCGGCACCGACAACAATCCCACCCAGATCCTATCAAGGTAACAGCACATATTTACCCTCCTCGTCCCCCGACACTAAGGGGTAATTTACATGACCAATCAATTTAACCCGTATAGCTGGATTCCAGTAACATGATGTGCAGGTTAGGTGGATTGGCCATGGTAAATTGTCCCTTCGTGTCCCAAGATGTATAGGTTAGGAGGATTAGCGGGGTAAATATGTGGGGTTACGGGGATAGGGGCTGGGTGGGATGCTCTGTCGGAGAGTTGGTGCAGACTCGATGGGCCAAATGACGGCCTCCTGCACTGTAGGGATTCTATGATATGATTCTATGATGCTGACAGCATTTAACCTGCCATAAAGGTCATCCAATCAGCAAGCCCTTGCTAACATGGAAATGACCTGTGTGTTTTTTTTGCCTCCAGATCTCGAGGAGCTCAGCAGGAAGGAACAAGAGCACAGGGAGAGTGCGCAAGGAGACAATGTGGACGAGGCCAGCAAAACACTGGACATGAGTGGGAGTTCCTGAGCAGGTGAAGGACGATACGTCTTGAGATCAGCAACGAGGAGATGGGACATTAAAAATGGATATGTTCTCGACTCTTCTAACACTCAGGAGCAAACTTGAAAAATGTGTGTTTATGTCACAATCTGTGTAAATGTCTGTTTCCATGTCGGTATATGTGTGTCTTGGTCTGTGTCTATAGTTTGTGTGGGGTGAGTGTTTGTAATGTTTTGTCCCCTTTTCTCCTTACTTTTCCTGTGGCGAGGACCTATTCCCAGTCTAGGGACAGTCAGATGAAAACGGACATAAAACTGACAACAATCGATGTTATACTTGGCACCTGAACACTTTCAAGCCTGATTGGCGTCCAGGCTGCTGACGCTGGTGCTTCTTGGGAGGTAGGAGTGGCTGGTGCTTTTTGATGGCCAACATGGTGTTTCCTTTTCAATTTTTTTGATGGGAAGTGAATGATTGAGTCTTCCACTCTCACCCTCAACCTTGGAAGAGTTTCCCCTCCCCGTCCCCATTACATGAATGTAAATTTTCCTACTTTGATGCCTGAGCAATTAAATACTAACATTGGCCAGTAATAACACCACAAATCACGACCAGAAAGGGAATGATTGGAATATTCCCCCTTCAACCATACCTGGAATTGAGTAGGATTGATTTCCCATACACCATTTGCATTATGTAACTCTCCTCCATTTTGCTGGAGAAATGATCCAACTTCTGTTGAGAGACTGTGCTGTAGTTTGGGCCATCTGAGTACTGTTTAAATAGATTCTGTTTGCTGCCAGGTTCCAATCCGACTCCAGCTCATCGATGCCACAATGCTGCCAATACTCACTTTAAAGAGCAATTGATAAAATTCAAATTGGGTTGAAAGGGAAATGTTTGCGTTGAGTGTGTGAGGAATTTGAAACCAGATGTGTGGTGAGCGTAACATGCATGAGTGCCACAGGTGGCTTTGGACCTATGGTTCCTGAAGCTCACTGGGGCTTTCCTCACCCCATGTAGACTCATTGATAGAGATTGATAAACTGAGATTAGTCATCAAGTCCATTCTTATTGTATCTTGTGTGCAAACCTTGGATGGGGGAATCGTGTTCAAGATGGTCTTGAGATGGTCTTTTTGTTCTCATGATTCTAGTGCTCCTGAGCTATGGTCTTGTGCTGGAGTCAATTTTCATTAAAAGCTTTGCTGAAACCCAGAAACGAAAATGCACAGCAGGCCTGTCAGCGAGTGGTAAAGGAAAAATAACCGAGTTAACGTTTTGCCCGTGCACTGTTTGCTCTGTCTCCTTGTTCTCCCTCTCTCCTCATCCTTTTTCCATCCCATCAGTCTTGAAATTAGGCTTTATTCTAGTACTTAAGAGGCTAATGTTTAGTGTGTAACCCACTGCAGGACCCAACCTACACTGATACTAAACATCCAGAGAGGAGGAGGGGGCAGAGTTGGCCAACATTCCTTTCACGACCAACACCGGTGAAACAAAGCAATTAATCACTCACCTCATTGGGATGCCTCATAGAATCCCTCCAGTGCAGAAGGAGGCCATTCAGCCTTTCGAGTCTGCATCAACAACAGGCCCTATCCCCGTATATTTACCCTGCTAGTCCCATTGACACTAAGGGGCAATTTAGCACAACCAATCAACCTAACCCGCACATCCTTGGACTATGGGAGGAAACCGGAACACCTGGAGGAAACGCACGCAGACACAGGGAGAACGTGTCACAGTCACCCAAATCCGGAATCGAACCTGGGTCCCTGGTGCTGTGAGGCGCCACCGCGCCGCCCCAGATATAGAAAACAGGTGGGGAGGTAGATTTGAGACGAGGGAGCGATCAGCCATGATCTGATTGAATGGCGGAGCAGGCTCGAAGGGCTGAATTGCCTACTTCTGCTCCTAATACCTATGTTCCTATTCTTTCATGGGATGTGGGTGTCACTGGCAAGGCCAGCACTTGTTGGCGATTATCAATTGCCCTTGAATTGAGCGACTTCCCAGAGTCAGTAATTAAGAGTCAATCACATTGCTGGGGGTCTGGGATCTGTCAGCTCGATCAGGTAAGCAGCACTGATTTCCTTCCCTGGGGCAATCTGGCTTGCTCAATCCACCTAACCAGCACATCTTTGGACTGTGGGAGGAAACCGGAGCATCCGGAGGAAACCCACGCAGATTCCACAGTCATCCAAGGCCAGAATTGAACCTGGGTCCCTGGCACTGTGAGGTAGCGGTGTTAACCACTGAGCCACCGTGCCACCCTTTTGTTCGCTATTTCCAATTCTGTCTCTCCATCTGCCACAGAAATTCTCATCCATGCTTTAGTTACCTCCAATCTCAACTACTGCAATGTTTTCCTGACCAGAAGTCTCATCCATCACCTCCGCCCCTAAACTTGCACTCAGCCAGAACTCCACTGTCTCACATCAAGTCCTGTTTGCCCATCACCCCTGTGCTTACTGACCTTCACTGGCTGCACATTCAGAATCCTTCCACGATCTCACTGCCCCCGTCTTTGTAACTTCCTCCAGCCCTACAAACACATAAATTGTCTGCCCTTCTCCAATTCTGTCCTGTTACTTATACCTCCTTTACTTTGCCCCACCATTGGTAGCTGTGCCTTCAGCTGTCTGAGCACTCAATCCCTCCTTATCAGGGGCAGCATGGTGGCACAGCGGTTAGCACTGCTGCCTCTCAGTGCCAGGGACCCAGGTTCAATTCTGGCCTTGGGTGACTGTCTATGCAGAGTTTGCACGTTCTCCCTGTGAGCACGTGGGTTTCCTCCCACAGTCCAAAGATGTGTAGGTTAGGTGGATTGGCCATGGGAAATTGCCCCTCTGTCCCAAGATGTGTAGGTTAGATTGATTAGCCATGGGAAATGTGTGGGGTTACAGTGAAAGGGTGGGGCAGAGGGCCTGGGTAAGATATCTATCAGTGAGTCGGTGTAGACTTGATGGGCCAAATGGCCTCTTCTGCACTGTAGGGATTCTATGATTCAATTATGTTCCTTTTAATACGGCCTGTAAACATACTTCTCTGACCAAGCTTTTGGCTACCTGCCCTGATACTTCATTATTTGGCTCAGTGTCAGATGTGTGTTTGATAATGCTCCTGTGAAGCACTTTTGAGTGTTTTGTATGTAAATATAAACTGCAATTGTTACCAGTTGTCACACTCCAGTTACTGTGTATGAAGGCATTTGGAGTCATAGAGGTTTACAGCATGGAAACAGGCCCTTCGGCCCAACTTGTCCATGCCGCCCATTTCTTTTTAAACCCCTAAGCTAATCCCAATTGCCCGCATTTGGCCCATATCCCTCTATACCCATTGTACCCATGTAACTATCTAAATGCTTTTTGAAAGACAAAATTGTACCTGCCTCTACTACTACCTCTGGCAGCTTGTTCCAGACACTCACCACCCTCTGTGTGAAAAAATTGCCCCTCTGGACACTTCTATATTTCTCCCCTCTCACCTTAAACCGAGGCTTCTAATTTTAGACTCCCCTACCTTTGGGAAAAGATATTGACTATCTCGCTGATCTGTGCCCCTCATTATTTTATAGACCTCTATAAGGTCACCCCTCAGCCTCCTACGCTCCAGAGAAAAAAGTCCCAGTCTATCCAGCCTCTCCTTATAACTCAATCCATCAAGTCCCGGTAGCATCCTAGTAAATCTTTTCTGCACTCTTTCTAGTTGAATAATATCCTTTCTATAATAGGGTGACCAGAATTGCACACAGTATTTCTTTTTTTTCCATCAGGCTAAGATACTTTATAAGTACAAGTATTTTTGCTTTGTGATTTTACTGTCCTGGATTGCGATATTCTCTGTCACCAGAGGACTAGGAAGTTAGTAAAACAGCGTTGTCTCACAGTATAAAGGCAAAATACTGGAATCTGAAACAGAAAATGCTGGAAAATCTCAGCAGGTCTGACAGCATCTGTGGAGAGAGAACAGAACCAATGTTTGAGTCTGGATGATCCTGAAAGGTCATTTTCTGTTTTTGTCTCACGGTAGGTGATGTTCAGCCATGCGGTTCATTATAACGTTTGATTTTTGAAGAAAAAACAATGACACTTCTCTTACATATTTACTGTTTTTAAAGTTTAGTAAGTAAGCTGCAAAGACCCAAGAACTGTGCTACCTGCAGATAGGGGAGAGCTTCCACACTGCCCTGTGATGCATTAGACCTGAGACCATTCAGCTGGTTCCTCGATACCTCCTCAATTCATGACAGTTTTATTTATGACAGTGACGGGTGGAATTCTGTTGGGTTTTATTGCGAAGAGGATGGAGTACAAGAAGGGAAGCTTTGCTACAATGATGCAGGGGCTTTGGTAAGACTACACTTGGAGTACCATGCATAGTTTCGATTGCCATATCTAAGGAAGGATATATTTACATTAGAGGTGATAGAGAAAACGTTCAGTCCTTTGATTGCTGGCATGATAGGGTTGCCTATCTGGAGAGATTGACTAGAATAGGCCTATAGTCTGAAGTTTAGAAGAATGAGAAGGGATCTCATTGAAACATAAAACATTCTTCGAAGACTTGACAGAGTTGATGCTAAAGGGGCAATTCCCCTGGCTGAAGACCCTAGAAGTAGGGGTCACAATCTCCGAATAATGTCAGCGGACCATTTAGGATTGAATGGGCGGCACGGTAGCACAGTGGTTAGCACTGCGGCTTCACAGCTCCAGGGACCTGGGTTCGATTCCCGGCTTGGGTCGCTGTCTGTGTGGAGTTTGCACATTCTCCTCGTGTCTGCGTGGGTTTCCTCCGGGTGCTCCGGTTTCCTCCCACAGTCCAAAGATGTGCGGGTTAGGTTGATTGGCCATGCTAAAATTGCCCCTTGGTGTCCTGGGATGCGTAGGTTAGAGGAATTGGTGGGTAAAATATGTAGGGATATGGGGGTAGGGCCTGGGTGGGATTGTGGTCGGTGCAGACTCGATGGGCCGAATGGCCTCTTTCTGTACTGTAGGGTTTCTATGATTTCTATGATTCAAGCAGGGAGATGCTTCTTCAATCGAGAATTCTGAATCTTTTTGGATTCTCTACCCCAGAGAACTGTGGGTAGAGAATCCAATTCTGTCATTGAGTATATTCAAGACTGAGATGGATTGTTCTTTTAAACTCTAATGGAGATCAGCAGGGAGGTGGAGATGGGTGGCACAGTGGTTAGCACTGCTGTGTCTCAGCGCCAGGGACCTGGGTTCAGTTCCGGCCTTGGGTTACTGTCTGTGTGGAGTTTGCACATTCTCCTCGTGTCTGCGTGGGTTTCCTCCGGGTGCTCTGGTTTCCTCCCACAGTCCAAAGATGTGTAGGTTCGATGGATTGGTCATGCTAAATTGACTGTTAGTGTCAGGAGGATTAGCAGGGGTTACGGTATAGGGCCCGGGTGGGATTGTGGTCGGTGCAGACTAGATGGGCCAAATGGCCTCCTTCTGCACTGTAGGGATTCTATGAATTGAGGTGGATTTTATTGAATGGGGAGCAAACCTGACGGGCCTAATACTTATGTTCTTACACTGATTTCCAGAAGGTTGTTATATTCTGCTAATTGGTGAACCTTCTTTAGTTCCCTCCCACACCCTACAAAATACCATGTCTTCTGACCCTTCTGTGAAGATTGGTTCTGGAGCAATTCTATTCCACTTCATCTTGGGTGTTATGAATACCCCTTTGTGGATGGGGGGAAGTGCAAAGAAAGTAGACCTACCTTGACATCTAGAGAGTATATTGTATGACGATGTAAGTGCCATTACCACTGAAGGAGTGCTCCTCTGCAAGTCAAGCTACACACTCATGGATCATACAGTTGACAGATGTAAATTTTCTGGAACAGAGGACACTGGAAAAACTCAGCAGGTCTGTCAGCGTCTATAAGGAGAGAAACAGAGTTAACATTTCGAGTCCATAGACTCTTTGTCGGAACTGAAGGGAGGGAGAATGTGTCACAACTGTAGAAACTGCAACAAAAAGTAAAAGAAATGAATTGAAATCCTGTCAGAAAGAACCTCCATTCGGTTCTGACAAAGAGCCGATGAACTTGAAACGTTAACTCTGTCTCTCTCTTAGCTGACAAACGCTGGCAGACCTGCTGCGCTTTTCCAGTGCCCTTGATTCTTGTTTCAGGTTCCAGCGTCTGCAATATTTTTGCTCTTTTTAAATCTAGAGCTGTGTCTCTGATTAAATTTACCTTCTCTCCCTCATAGTGCTTTGTTTCTCCAAGCCCCTTGGTGAACTGGTAATTTGATGACCCTCCCATCCCCTGTGTCTGCTCACCCGGCTCCATTGCCACTTGTCAAGCAGTGACAGTTGTGAACTTACTGTGAAAGAGGAGGGTGCTGGATTTGGAATCTGAAAGTAAAATGCTAGTATTTGGTCCACCCTGCCTCTTTGAAAAAGCTTTCCAATTTGTCTCACGTCCCTGTGTTCTCACCCTGCTTTGCGTTTTTTTTCATTTTGACATATATATCCAATTCCCTTTGGACAGTTCCTACTGATTCTGCTTCCGCCATCCTTTTGCGCAATGATTGCAATAATTTGTTGCATTGAAACATTTGGTCTCTTTTGCCAATTATTTTAAATATATCCTCTGCCCTTCCAGGCAGCTTTTCCTCATTTACTCTTATCAAAACCCGTCATACTTTTGGACACCCATTACACAGTCCTAGTCACTTGATAGTACAGAACTTGAGTATCGCTGGAAAAAGATACATGCTGTCAAAGCTTTGTGTCTTCCATTCATCAGGAAAGACGCAAGAATGCCAATTTTCAAAGGGGGCAACAGTTTATACTGTATGAGAGAACCAATCGATACCTTTCTTGCAAGACTTTGTTCTCAGATTATTCTGTTTGAGTGCTCATAGTATGTCTTATTTCAACAATTCTACAGTCTCTTTACTTTCTGGTAGCTTCCAGCAATGCGGGTGGTCTATCGTAACCACAGTCAGAGTGGCAGGAATAAAAGCAAGTTAATGCAGATACTGGAATCAGAAACCAAAAGAGAAAATGCTTGATAATCTCAGCAAGTCTGGCAGCATCTGTAAGTCATGATGTGGAGATGCCGGCGTTGGACTGGGGTAAACACAGTAAGGAGTCTAACAACACCAGGTTAAAGTCCAACAGGTTTATTTGGTAGCAAACGCCACTCGCTTTCGGAGCGCTGCTCAGGTGAGTGGGAGATCTGCTCATAAACAGTAAACAGGGCATATAAAGACACAAACTCACTTTATAGAATAATGAATAATGATTGGAATGTGAGTCTTTACAGCTAATCAAGTCTTAAAGGTACAGCCAATGTGAGTGGAGAGAGCATTAAGCACAGGTTAAAGAGATGTGTATTGTTTCCAGACAGGACAGCCAGTGAGATTTTGCAAGTCCAGGCATGTTGTGGGGGTTACAGATAGTGTGACATGAACCCAAGATCCTGGTTGAGGCCGTCCTCATGTGTGCGGAACTTGGCTATCAGTCTCTGCTCAGCGACTCTGCGCTGTCGTGTGTCGTGAAGGCCGCCTTGGAGAACGCTTACGCGAAGATCAGAGGCCGAATGCCCATGACTGCTGAAGTGCTCCCCAACAGGAAGAGAACAGTCTTGCCTGGTGATTGTCGAGCACTGTTCATTCATCCGTTGTCGTAGCATCTGCATGGTTTCCCCAATGTACCATGCCTCGGGACATCCTTTCCTGCAGCGTATCAGGTAGACAACGTTGGCCGAGTTGCAAGAGTATATACCGTGTGCCTGGTGGATGGTGTTCTCACGTGAGATGATGGCATCCGTGTCGATGATCCGGCACGTCATGCAGCGGTTATTGTGGCAGGGTTGTGTGGTGTCGTGGTCACTGTTCTCCTGAAGGCTGGGTAGTTTGCTGCAGACAATGGTCTGTTTGAGTTTGTGCGGTTGTTTGAAGGCAAGAAGTGGGGGTGTGGGGATGGCCTTGGTGAGATGTTCGTCTTCATCAATGACATGTTGAAGGCTCTGGAGGAGATGTTGTAGCTTCTCTGCTCCGGGGGAAGTACTGGACGACGAAGGGTACTCTGTCCACCGTGTCCCGTGTTTGTCTTCTGAGGAGGTCGGTGTGGTTTTTCGCTGTGGACTCGCATTCCAATCATTATTCATTATTCTGTAAATTGAGTTTGTGTCTTTAAATGCCCTGTTTGCTGTTTATGAGCAGATCTCCCAATCACCTGATGAAGGAGTAGCGCTCCGAAAGCTAGTGGCGTTTGCTACCAAATAAACCTGTTGGACTTTAACCTGGTGTTGTGAGACTTCTTACAGCATCTGTAAGGAGAGAGAAGAGCTGACATTTCGAGTCGAAAGCTTGTCAGGGCTCTTTTCTCTCCTTACAGATGCTGCCAGACCTGCTGGGGTTATCCAGCATTTTCTCTTTAGGTGTCAGAGTGGCAGGGGTTGTTTCTGAGTATGTATAAGCCTCTTCAGAAGAAGCACAAAGTTAAAGTGTTCAGAATCTCTAGGCACTTTCAGAAATAGATTTTATGCCCAGTTTATACTTTATTTATTTTTGGCTGCTTAAAGCAACCAGACATGATCAGAATAACCCAGGTGAATATTAGATTATATAAAGACAAAATACTGTGGATGCTGGATTCTGAAACAGAAAATGCTGGAAAATCTCAGCAGGTCTGACAGCATCTGTGGAGAGAGAAAAGAGCTGATGTTTCAAGTCTGGCTGTGGGGCAAGGTGTAAAGCTGACCTCCAGCCGCTAGGGGGTAGGACAGTGGGCGGACTCCACCGCAGGCACCAGGGAGTCATCCTGTCGCCAATGTTCAAACAAGCTCCACGCTGATTGGGTGCAGTGAGTAAGGGCTTTGCTGATTCGCCACAGCAATCAGCCCCCGCGCCGGATGAACGGAAGCGCTGCTTCCAAGATGGCGGAGACTGAGGGGCGCGCGCCGGGGCTGGAGGGAAAGAAGCGGAGACTCGCCGACGGCGGGGAGGAGGCGGCCCAGCAGCCGGAGGGAAAAGAGGCGCAGGCCGAACGCAGCAGCTTCAACCTCAACAGCTTCAGCGTGGAGAAAATACTGAGGGAGAGCGCGCGGGAAAAGCTCGTCTTCATTCACGGCAAGGTGCGGCGGGGCCGCGCGGATGGAGGGAGGGGGCGTGGCCGAGCCGGAGGAGGGAGGGGGCGTGGCCGAGCCGGAAGAGGGAGGGGGCGTGGCCGAGCCGGGGGAGGGAGGGGGCGGGGCCGAGCCGGGGGAGGGAGGGGGCGGGGCCGAGCCGGGGGAGGGAGGGGGCGGGGCCGAGCCGGCGGAGGGAGGGGGCGGGGCCGAGCCGGCGGAGGGAGGGGGCGGGGCTACGTTAGCACATTGTTTTTAAATATGGACACTATGTCCGATGCTATTCCTTGACTGTGTCAACACATCTGTATTTTTGTTGTAATCCCTGTTATAAAGGACAACACAACATGATTAATAATAATGATGTGTTGATGTCGGCGTTGGACTGGGGTAAACACAGTAAGAAGTCTCAACAACACGTTAAAGTCCAACAGGTTTATTTGGTAGCAAAAGCCACTAGCTTTCGGAGCACTGCTCCTTCATCAGGTGAATTGTCTTCAGCCAGGATAGTTCGTGAGATTATCCTAACTGTCCTGTCTGGAGACAATAAAATCTCACTAACTGTCCCGGCTGGAGACAATACACATCTCTTTAACCTGTGCTTAAAGCTCTCTCCACTCACATTGTCTGTACCTTTAAGACTTGATTGCCTGTAAAAAACTCGCATTCCAGCCATTATTTTGTAAATTGAGTTTGTGTCTATACATGCCCTGTTTGTGAACAGAACTCCCACTCACCTGACGAAGGAGCAGCGCTCTGAAAGCTAGTGGCTTTTGCTACCAAATAAACCTGTTGGACTTTAACCTGGTGTTTGTGAGACTTCTTACTATCAATAATAACACTTAGAAGTTTCAAACCTTTTAAAACATATCCTGCTTTTTTACTCACCATCCGCTGCCTCGGAAAAGCAGCCGGCATAATTAAGGACCCCACACACGCCAGACATTCTCTCTTCCACCTTCTTCCTTCGGGAAAAAGGTACAAATGTCTGAGGTCACGTACCAACCGACTCGAGAACAGCTTCTTCCCTGCTGCTGTCAGACTTTTGAATGGACCCCCCTCGCACTAAGTTGATCTTTCTCTACACCCTAACTATGACTGTAACACTACATTCTGTACCCTCTCGTTTCCTTCTCTATGTTGGTGCACTTTGGCTGTATAACGCGCAAGAAACAATACATTTCACTGTATACTAATACATGTGACAATAATAACTCAAATAACATGTAGGCGTAGAAATAGGCCATTTGGCCCGTCAATTCTACACCGCCATTCAGCGAGATCATGACTGATCTCCTCAGCACACTCTCCAAGAACTTGACATTCTTTCCACTCCTTCACTACTTTTCAGCTGAGACCAAAGTATGGGTCTCAGTTGACTTTCAAAGGTTGAGAGAGGTGCTACTTTCCCTTTTGCAGTGTGGTCCTCCATTGAATGAAGCAAGGCATTTTCTCTGGAAGACTCATCAAGAATGGGAAGTAATAGTTGTGGCCTAACCTGAATTATTATCACAATATCTTCTGTGTGCTTGATTTGAAGCTATCACATGATACCCATTTGCCCTCACACTCCAATTAGAGTACACCTAAATTTAACAGGGGCAGAAAGTAGCATTAATCAGGCCACAGATGCTGAAGCCTCATATCCTTTTGAGTCTTAGCATTTTAATTTCAACTCATTTCACCATCATCCATACATCCCGGTTACAACATGTTTAAGAATCCACGATCAAGGAAATTTTCCAATTTTTAAGTTGACTTATTAAAAGGCAGTCAAATAATCAGAAAATGCAAAGCTGCTTACAGTAATGATTTACTTTAACAATACATAGAGTATAGTATTTAATATACAAATAAAATTACTTTGGTTCTCTGGACCTCAGATTCTAGTGTCGGTGTTGAGTTACCAACCCCTCCGCCCTCACCCCTGCACTGCCGAACAGGATTAGTCAAAGAACGCTCACTTATGTGTGTTGAATGCTTTATGCACACTCTCAGCAGCTTCAGTTTCACCTGTGCATGTTTCCGACAAAGTCTCTGAATATGTTTGCAGTCTCCAGAGTGAGCCGTTCCTTTTCTGGTCAGTGACAAGTCGGGACCTCTTTATGAGTCTCTGTCTGCCTTTGTTGAGAGGTGGCCCTCCCTTATGGGAAGCCATTCATGTTATCCAGGATCTCACCATTGATCTTCATTGATGGGGGGGAGGTGTTGTGCTGTGGATGCTGGCTGGAAGAGGACCTTAGTTTTCTGGGTGTTAAGTGAAAGTCCTTCTCATATACTCGAGAAAAGGAGTTGATAATGACCTGGAGCTCATTTTCTGAGAGAGCAAACAAGTGTCATCTGTATCTTGAAGGTCTGTGATTGAGGTTGGAATGATTTTAGTTTTGGATTGGGGGTAGGTTGAAGATGATTCTTACCTGCTCTGTAGATTTATCACCACAACTGTGTGTAATTTGCTGGAGGTGAGCTGCAGTATAGCAGTGAGGTACATCGAGAATAGGGTTAGTGCAATAACCCCACTCTTCACTGACAGAGGGTCAATTGGTGACAAGGATTACAACTTGAATGTCATCATGCAGCAGGCAGAGGAGAGCGACAGATTTCTGCAGGCAGGTAAATTTGAGGAGGATACTCCATCAGACTGAGTTCGAGGCTTTTGTGAGGCTGAAAAGAACAATGCACAGTGGTTAGTGCTGCTCCTTGCGTTATTCTTGGACTTGCTGTGCAATGAAGGTTACGGCTGTGATGCCTCTCGGGTGAAAACCGCACTGCTCCTCTGGTGATTGAAGAGGATCCTTGCAACGACCTTCTCTGACAGACAGCAAGGGGACTCCTTTGTACTTACCGCAAACTGATTGTCTCCCTTCTTGAATAGAGTCACAATCTCAGGGTCCCTGAGGCACACACACACCCATTCACATCCATTCCTTTTCCCAGATGAAGGAAATAAGATTATGCAGCCAAGCCAGTATATCTCCGCTGTGTTTCAGAATTCCGGTAGGGATTTAATCTGCAGAGACTGTTGTTGTTTTTGGATTATTGTATTGTAATTGCAAACGTAAGTTAATGTCAAAATTTAAAAGGGACATGCCCCTATTGATTAAAAGTCTGCATGCGCTGGAATGATGATTGTTTCTGGATGCAGATGGCGGGGAGGAGGTTCCTGGCCACTCTATCCACAGTTGGGCGTGGTAATAATAATTGCTGACACTCGACCCCTTCCATTCTGTGAACACCAACTTCACTCATGGACCAACATCACTCCTTATCATCCTGTCACATCTGAAACAGGTCATTCAGATCCCTCCCTCTCTTCACCCCAGACGCCGTCTCCCCTCCCCCCTCACACACACACTGCTCTATTCTGGTTTTCGCTGAGAAGCCTCTGCTGCCTTTCACTTGGAACAGACTCAATCCTTCATGTCGCATAGAAAGAATTCATATTCATGTATCACTTCATTAAGGGCTCCCCAGAGCATTTCACTGAATTCCATTGAAATTGTAGCGACTGTTACGTAAGCAAGAGTTCTGCATACCACCCTTTTGAGCACATTCAGGATGCATTGTTATTCCCTTAGTTGGTTGAATCCACCCACCAGTCCAGCCAACGAGAGGCCAGTTCACCAAATCTCAAATAAGAGAGAATGTGGAGTAGGTGCCTGAAATAACAAAGGAGAACTCTGGCAGTTTTGGTGAATTCCTCTGAAAGAAGGGGCAGTGAGCTGTTTTTCTCTAAAAGCGCAGCAAGTAACTAATGGATGAGATCATAGAATGGTTGAAGCATATAAATTGGCCGTGTGACCATGCTGCCTCTGTGCGAGAGTAATTCAGCTAGTCCCAATCTCCTGCCTTTTCTCCATAACTTCAAATTTTCTCTCTCCAGTTTCTTATCCAATTCCATTTTGAAAGCCACATTTGAATTGATCCCTCCTACACTCTCAGGCACTGCATTCCGGATCCTAACCACTCGTTGCATGAAAATGGATTTTTCTCGTGTAACAGTGAGTTGCCTTTCTGGTTATGGGAATAGTTATTCTCTATCTGCTCTATCTAGTCACCTGGGGATTTTGAACACCTGTATCAAACCTCTCATCAGGAAGAACAGACCCAGCTTCTCCAATCTATTTAGATAACTGAAAGCACAGATCCCTGGCACCACTCTCATAACCTTTCATTTCACCCTCCCATCTTTCATAAACCTTGGTCCCCAGAATTGGCCAAATACTCCAGCTGTGGCTGGACCAGTATTTCATAAAGCTTCATCATAACGTCCTTGCTTTCATTCTCTACGCCTCAATTGATTAAACCCAAGATTCCATTTGCATTTTTAACCACTTTCATTGATTTGTGCACATAAACCCTTGGGTCTTTCTGTTTCTGCGTCCACTTTAGAATCGTACTCCCATTTTACATTGCCTCTCTTCATTCTTCTGACAAAAATTTATCTCTTCATGAATCTCCACCCATTGCCTTTCTAAATCTTCTTGAAATCTGTTACTATCCTCACAGTTCACAACAGCTTTGTGTCAGTTGCAAATCTTGACTTGTGTCTTGCATACCCAAGTTTAGGTCATTTTTGTATATCAGGAAAAGCAGTGATCCGAGCACTCATCCTTGGGGAACAGCGCTCTATACATTCCTCCAATCTGAGAAACAACTATTCACCTCCACCCTCTGTTTCCTGACACTCAACCAATGATGTATCCACGCTGTCGCTGTCCCTTTCATTCCATAGGCATTTGCTGGAATGTGGTATTTTATCAATTGCTTTTTGGAAGTACATATACACTACATTAACCGCATTACCCTTATCAACCATCTCTGTGGCCTCATCAAACAGCCCGTGTGACTGTTCGAAATGATAATCCGGGACCAAAATTAAAATATTTCCCATCGCCAAGATTGAACTGTAGTTGCTGGGCTTTTCCATTAGTACGTTTCTTGGGGAGGGTATTTAAACTCCATTGAAGTTACTGTGAAAATCCCCTAGTCACCACACTCCGGCGCCTGTTCGGGTACATCACTCAGGGCCTGAACACCACCACCAGGGACCTGGGTTTGACTCCCAGCTTGGGTCACTGTCTGTGTGGAGTCTACACATTCTCCCCTTGTCTGTGTGGATTTCCTCTGGGTCTTCTGATTTCCTCCCACATTCCGAAAGACATGCTGGCTAGGCGCATTGGCGATGCTAAATTCTCCCTTGCTGGAGTGTGGCGACTAAGGGATTTTCACAGTAACTTCATTGCAGTGTTAATGTAAGCCTACTTGTGACTAATAAATAAGCTTTACTTATGTTTTTGTTACAAGATCATTAAAAATACCAAGTACAGCACAGGAAACAGGCCCTTCGACCCTCCAAGCTGATGCATAACCCAAGTGATGCATAACCTTACAAAAATTACATAGTTACAGAAGTTACCCAATATAAAACCAGCGCTGGAGAGATGATTAGTGTGGCCAAAGTTAAGGCGACAAGATTCACTTAAAATATAACATGACACATTAACTGATATATTCCTCAGTCATAAAAGTCAAAAGAACTACATAGCTACAAAAGCTAATTACAGATCTTAATTCTAAACTTACAGAATCAACGATGGCTACATACTGTGAAGAAAAATGAATGTTTCTTCCTTTAAAACATTGTAAATTAAATGACACTAATTTAAGGCAAAAGGCCGTTCCACAGTAGGCCTTTTATTCTTATGGGAGTACAACAGATAAGTCTTAATGGCTAGTGAGGTTGATGGTCTCAGACCAGAACTGTTCAACCATGACGTCTTGCATCCTTGCTTTGGTCGTACGGCTTTTCTCTATTGTTAAGTATGATTGAGACTGCTAATCAAAATGTGCTTGTGTCCCATAATTCAGCTTAATATCATATTATGTTAACATACTTCAGTTGCTTAATTACTGCACATAATGCAGGGTGGCACAGTAAAGTCCAAAGATCCTGACTGCCAGTGCATTTTTATTAAAGAGCCAGAGTCCTGAATAACTGGTAATGTTTGCCAACTGCTCTGGGAAAAAGAGCACCTGTGACAGAGAGAACACTTTCACTGCTGTCTCTCCCCTCCCCAGCTCATTCTCTGTTCAATGCACAATGCCTGAAGTTTAGGAAAAGGCGCTGCTGCCTCACAGCGCCAGGGACCCGGGTTCAATTCCGGCCTCGGGTGACTGTGTGGAATTTGCACATTCTCCCCGTGTCTGCGTGGGTTTCCTCCGGTTGCTCCGCTTTCTTCCCACAGTCCAAAAACGTGCAGATTAGGTGAATTGGCCGTGATAAATTGCCTCATTGTGTCCCAAGATGTATAGGTTAGGAGGATTAGAGGGAAAAATATGTGGGGTTACAGGGATAGGGCCTGGGTGGGATGCTTGTCGGAGGGTTGTTGCAGACTCGATGGGCCGAATAGCCTCCTGATCTGTAGGAATTCTATGATTCATAACTAATTGTAAATAATTATCAAAATAAACTTTTTACACCGTACACATTTTTTAAGCAGCGGTGTAACATTTGAAGCTCTCCAGTTCCCTGGCACTATATCTAAGAAAGATTGGAGGATTATTGTCAGTACTTCTGTAGTTTCCTTCTGTACTTCCCTCCATATCCTTGGATGCCTTCCGTGATTCTGATGATGTATTTATTTTTAAGTACAGCTAACGTTTCTCATACATATTCTTTATCAATTTTTCTCCCATCTAGTATCTTAACCACCCCCTCTTTCACTGGGATTTCTGCAGCATGCTATTTCTTGGCGTAGACGCATGCAAAGCTCTCATTTAGTACTTTAGTCATGCCTTCTGCCCCATGCATAGATCATCTTTTTGGTCCCTAACTGACCGCTCCTATTGCGACTCTTTTACTACCTACATGCCTATTGAAGACTTTTGGATTCGCCGTACGTTAATTCTCAAGTTCCTATCATTCTCTCTTTGCTTATTTCCTTATTAACTTCCCCTCTGAGTTTTCTATATTCAGTCTGATTCTCACATGTTGGCATCCTGACATCTGTCATACACACCATTTTTCTCCTAATTTTTGCTCTCTATCTCCTTCATTTGCTTGTTGCACTTTTCCCTCTTGTGGTAATGGACCACGCAGGATACGAACCATCTCGTCTTTAAGGGTAGCCCATTGTTCTGTTCCAGTTTTTGCCTGTATTTGACTCCAATTTAATTGGACCAGATCTGTGTTCTCATTGAAACTGATCTTCCTCCAATTATTTTTACTCCAGAATTGTTCCTTGTCTTTCATAACTAACCTAAACCTTATGATACTATGAACACTGTTCCCTACTAACACCTTATTCCCCAGAACCAAATCCAGCAATGCCTCCTTCCTCAGTGGGCTGGATGTGTACTGTACTGATCAAGAGATTTCCCCGAACAGATATCAAAAACTCTTTGCACTATTACTATCCTGTGTATGTTAGAATAATTGAGATTCAGCATTATTACCATATAGTTTCTGACCCTCTTTGTAATTCTTTTCAAATATCCTCCTATCTTTCCTACCAGTGGGTGGCATATAAAATATACCCAGCAGTGTAATGACACCTCTTGTTTCTTAATTCAGACCAAATAGACTCTCTCCTTGACCCCTCTCTGCCTTTCACCTTCACTCCTGTTCTGTCTCCTGCTCTTGCACCGCTCCCGTTTGCGCTCGCGCGCATTCTCTCTATAATATTCTCCTTAATCAACACTGCCACCCATCCTCCTTTCTTTCCCGATGTTTCCTGAACATCTTGTCTCCAGGAACATTCATAGTACCTAGCCCTGTCCTTGTTTGACACTACAACATCATATCACAATGTGGTTATGTATATCTGCTGCTCACCAATCATATTGCCTACGCTTTGTGCATTTATGTACATTCTGTACAAATTAATTTATTCCTTATAATGTTTCTTCTTGGTCTGACCCCACCTAATACCTTACTATTTCTTACTCTGATGCTCTCTGTCTCTCTCAATACTTTGCGCACCTTGCTTCTCCCTACAAACCTTATATTCTTGTCCCCGTCCTCTGTGGGGAGAGGGACAGAGAGTTAATGTTTTGAGTTCATTCTCACTCTTCTTCAGAACACCCCGAGAAGACCTTTTCTTTGCTTGTTCCATTGCCTCTTTATCCTTGCACCAGCAACTGTTTTGTCATTTGATCTCTCATGTCTTTCACCCGATCGTGACCCTTTCCTGTTGTTCTTTTTCCCACCATTGCCCCCTTTCATTTGCTTAAAACCTATTACAAATCTAACTTTTTCCAGTTCTTTGCAGGGTCGTCCACCTGAAATGTTAACTCTGTTTCTCAAACTACTGATGCTGCCAAAATGCTGAGTGTTTCCAGATTTCTAACATCTGCAGTATTTTGCTTTTGTTTCTATGTGATGATGGATTGAAGGACTATTCCTTTTGGCCAGTTATGGTCAGACTATGTTTATTAGAGCAGACACGTTGCGCTGTACTTTCTCGTTGTGATAGAGGGCTTTATTTTGGTAAAAGATTTCTTTAATGTGGCAGGTTGGACAGGATTGCGGAGAAGCCCAGGATGCTGTGGTCATTCTAGAGAAGACACCTTTCTGTGAGGAAACCCTGCCGCAACTTCTCAACAAGGATGCAGATCTCCGCCTTCAGATGAAGAATGACATCTACAGCACACACCACCTCTACCCTCTTCCATCTTTCAATGGTATGATACAGTCCAGGCCAGCCCTGATGTCCACACACAATTGGGCAGCATCAAGCTGGGCTGTAGCTTACTTTAGAACATTAGTTCCAGTTTAAATGGTTTCTAAATGCACTTGGCTGAAATGCAGTTGGGTGGGAAGCTTTCACACTTGTCCACTTAAAATTTCAAAAGTCCGGGCAGCATAGTGGCACAGTGGTTAGCACTGCTGCCTCTCAGTGCCAGGGACCTGGGTTCGATTCCCGGCTTGGGTCACTGTCACGTTCTCCCCGTGTCTACGTGGGTTTCCTCCGAGTGCTCCGGTTTCCCCCCACAGTGCAAATGTGTACGGGTTAGGTGGATTGGCCATGCGAAATTGCCCCTTAGGGGGACTAGCTAGGGTAAATGCATGGGGTTATGGAGATAGGGCCTGAGTGGTATTGTGGTCGGTGCAGACTCGATGGGCCGAATGGCCTCCTGCACTGTAGGATTCTATCATTCTATGATTCTATACAGTTATTTGGAGAGAGCTTCGATAACAACAACTTGTATCAATACAACATTTTTAACATAATGAAACCTCCCAAGGTGCTTCACAGGAGCTTATGACAAAGTACGGCATCAGAATACATAGGAATTTGGTCATCTGACCAAAGACTTGGTCAGAGGGTTTAGGTTTTAAGGAGTGTTGTAAGGGGGGGAAAAATGAGATGGAGAGATGTGGTGGGAGCAGAATTCCAGAGCTTTCAGCCTCAGCAGCTGAAGGCATGGCCAACAGTGGTGGAGCAGTTAAAATCAGAGATGCACCAGAGGCCAGAATAAAGGAGCGCAGACATCTTGCACAACGAAGGCAAGAATGAGAGTTCCAGCAACAAATGAGCTGAGATGCGGCGAAGCCGGTTGATGTTACAGAAGCAACAATAGACGGTCTTGGTGATAGCACGAATATAAGGCTGGGAAATCATCTCACGATCAAATGTCAACAAAGCTGCAGCATTCTGAGATAAGCCAGTCTGTTGGTCAGGGTGAGGGATGGGGTCAGTAGCTAGTGTAGTTGTGTATCACTGGGGTACAGTACTGGTGTCACTGCGTAATGCTGGGGCATAGAAATGTTTGGTGCCGATCTCACGAGGTATGACACAAGGTACAGTACTGCTATTTACAGATCTGTCACTGTACAATACTGGGGAGTACAGTGTTTGTGGATACTGGTCTGTCACTGCATAATATGGTGCAGAAATGGTTGGTGCAGATCTCACAAAGTATAACATTGGGCTACAATAATAGTGAGTACAGACCTGTCATTGTATAATACTGGGTACAGTAATGGCAAGTGCACATCTGCCACTATAACACTGGGGTCCGGTACTGGTGGGTACAGATCTGTAGCTGTATAACACTAAATTACCGCATAAGTGGCTACAGCTCTGCCCCTATAACACTGAAGTACAGGTTTGTCGCTATCAAAGTAGGGGGCACAATATAGATGGATACAGATCTATAGCTTTATCGAACTGCCATACAAACCTGGGAGGAACAGGCCACAAACACTGGGGTACAGTATAGGTGGGAGCGTCCAATCTAGACATGTTTTTCCAGGTCCTGAAATTGGTGCTATTTGAAGCCGAGGTAATTTGGTCCTAATAGTGATACTACATTTTGCTGGGTTTGGTCTGTTTGAATTTCTTGGGCCTGGAAGTTCAGAAAGAGAAGTTGTCAATGTTGTCACCTGGTTGATAAATCTGAAAAAGATCTCTGAGTATAAGCAACTATCTGTAAGTTAATGAGAGCTTGGACTTAAACCTATATGTGCTACTCGGGGCTTCACGTGACGCGAGCTATGTTAACACAAGAATTCCATTTCTTATGTCTAGTGATATGAAAAAATTAAATATTGAATTCCATTGCCTTGTGTTAGCCAGTTCCTATAACCGATTGGCATCAACTGTGACCAGAGGGAGCACCTTGAGTTTCAAGCCCCATTCCTGATTTGAGCACAAAAATCGCGGATGTCACTGCAGTGCGGTACTTGAGGAGTGTTGCCCTGTCGGAGATGCCACCATTCGGATAAAACCTTAACACAGTGGATGTAAAAGATAGCACATAATTAATCAATGAGCGCGCAAGGTCCCTGGTAATAAAAGCAGTACTGTGGATGCTGGAAATCTGAAATAAAAACAGGAAATGTTGTAAATATTCAACAGGTCTGGAGAGAGAAACAGAATTAACTGTTTGAGTCTTAAGTACCAAAGAACATAAGAACATAAGAAATAGGAGCAGGAGTAGGCCATCTAGCCCCTCGAGCCTGCCCCGCCATTCAATAAGATCATGGCTGATCTGACGTGGATCAGTACCACTTACCCGCCTGATCCACATAACCCTTAATTCCCTTACCGATCAGGAATCCATCCATCTGCGCTTTAAACATATTCAGCGAGGTAGCCTCCACCACCTCAGTGGGCAGAGAATTCCAGAGATTCACCACCCTCTGGGAGAAGAAGTTCCTCCTCAACTCTGTCTTAAACCGACCCCCCTTTATTTTGAGGCTGTGTCCTCTAGTTTTAACTTCCTTACTAAGTGGAAAGAATCTCTCCGCCTCCACCCTATCCAGCCCCCGCATTATCTTATAAGTCTCCATAAGATCCCCCCTCATCCTTCTAAACTCCAACGAGTACAAACCCAATCTCCTCAGCCTCTCCTCATAATCCAAACCCCTCATCTCCGGTATCAACCTGGTGAACCTTCTCTGCACTCCCTCCAATGCCAATATATCCTTCCTCATATAAGGGGACCAATACTGCACACAGTATTCCAGCTGCGGCCTCACCAATGCCCTGTACAGGTGCATCAAGGCATCCCTGCTTTTATATTCTATCCCCCTCGCAATATAGGCCAACATCCCATTTGCCTTCTTGATCACCTGTTGTACCTGCAGACTGGGCTTTTGCGTCTCATGCACAAGGACCCCCAGGTCCCTTTGCACGGTAGCATGTTTTAATTTGTTTCCATTGAGATAGTAATCCCATTTGTTATTATTTCCTCCAAAGTGTATAACCTCGCATTTCTCAACGTTATACTCCATTTGCCATATCCTCGCCCACTCACTCAGCCTGTCCAAATCTCTCTGCAGATCTTCTCCGTCCTCCACACGATTCACTTTTCCACTTATCTTTGTGTCGTCTGCAAACTTCGTTACCCTACACTCCGTCCCCTCCTCCAGATCATCTATATAAATGGTAAATAGTTGCGGCCTGAGTACCGATCCCTGCGGCACGAAACTAGTTACCTTCCTCCAACCGGAAAAACACCCATTTATTCCGACTCTTTGCTTCCTGTCGGATAGCCAGTCCCCAATCCACTTTAACACACTACCCCCAACTCTGTGTGCCCTAATCTTCTTCAGCAGCCTTTTATGGGGCACCTTATCAAACGCCTTTTGGAAATCCAAAAACACCGCATCCACCGGTTCTCCTCCATCAACCGCCCGAGTCACATCTTCATAAAAATCCAACATGTTCGTCAAGCACGACTTTCCCCTCATGAATCCATGCTGCGTCCAAAGAGAGAGGGAAATGTGACGGATTGGGGTACGTTGTGTAATTCCTCGTGAGATCTGCACCAACCATTTCTGTGCCCCAGCATTACGCAGTGACACCAGTACTGTACCCCAGTGATACACAACTACACTAGCTACTGACCCCATCCCTCACCCTGACCAACAGACTGGCTTATCTCAGAATGCTGCAACTTTGTTGACATTTGATCGCGAGATGATTTCCCAGCCTTATATTCGTGTCGTCACTAAGACCGTCTATTGTTGCTTCTGTAACATCAACCGGCTTCGCCGCATCTCAGCTCATTTGTTGCTGAAACCTTCATTCTTGCCTTCCTGACCAACAGACTGGCTTATCTCAGGATGGTGTACATTGAGCCAAGTAAGGTTAAGTGGGAGCTGGGAGAGATTGCACAATGATGTGTAGGCCATAAGACCAGGGAAGTGTGAAAGGCAGTGTGAAGGATTGTAGATGTACTGTTCCTCTGTTGTCTTGATACATATTGGGCGGCACGGTAGCACAGTGGTTAGCACTGCTGCTTCACAGCTCCAGGGTCCCGGGTTCGATTCCCGGCTCGGGTCACTGTCTGTGTGGAGTTTGCACATTCTCCTCGTGTCTGCGTGGGTTTACTCCGGGTGCTCCGGTTTCCTCCCACAGTCCAAAGATGTGCGGGTTAGGTTGATTGGCCAGGTTAAAAATTGCCCCTTAGAGTCTTGGGATGCGTAGGTTAGAGGGATTAGCGGGTAAATATGTGGGGGTAGGGCCTGGGTGGGATTGTGGTCGGTGCAGACTCGATGGGCCGAATGGCCTCCTTCTGCACTGTAGGGTTTCTATGATTCTATGATATTCATTACTCAACCAACATCAGTAATGCAGGTTATTGTGTCATCCCCACATTGCTGTTAGATGTTGGCTGCTGAATCAGAATTTTTGCATAGCACTCTCTATTGTTTGGAGCATAGACTGTATAATTAATGTCCTTAACTTTATAATCTCCTACTCTCATTTCCATGTACTAAATTTTAGACAGGTTTTAGTGCATCATGTTGAAGGAAATGACAGTACAAAGGCTGGCATTGCGCCATGGACCGCAGATCTTGCTGGTAATTATTTATACTTATGTTACAATGTTCAATTTCGGCAACTGAACTGGGTGATAACTTTTATAGTTTTGTTTCCTATTTTGGAATAGATCCAGAGAAAGTTTCCCACATAGATCAACAGGACATTGCATCATCTTGTATGTAGTAAGCAGTGAGGGTGATTTCAGTAAGATTTCAGTACGGCATAGATAGGATGGTCAAATACAGGTGGTAGCTGAAATTTAACACAGAGATTCACAAAGCGGTTGATTTTGCTGGGAAGAATGAGGAGAGACAATAGAAACTAAATGATATAATTTCAGTGGGAGTTCAGGAATGGAGAAACATGGAAACACCAAAGATTTATGGAAGAAAAGAATGCCTTTCAGCCTGTTGTCTCTGTACCAGCCACAAAAGAGCGACCCTGCCTAATTCCACTTGCCAGATCTTGGTCCTTAGTCTTGTAAGTTAAAACAATTCAACTACATATGAATGCAATGTGGGTTTCAGCCTCTGCCACCCTTTTATTCCAGTCCTCACCACCCTCTGGGCAAAAATATCTCCTTAACTCCCCTATAATCCTTCTGCCAGTTATTTTCAATCTATGAATCCTGGTTATTGACCTCTCTGTTAAGTCTTTCCTATCCACTTTATCTAGGCCCCTTGAAATTGTGATGTTTCAAATCAGTTAAGTCTCACCTAGCCTCTTCTGTTCCAAAGTAAACAACCTCAACTTACCCAACCTTTCCTCATAGCTAAAATTCTCCATTCTTGATAACAGTAATCTCCTTTGTAGTCTCTATAGTGCAGGCACATCCTTCTTGTAAAGGGTGTGTAAAAGTTCTTCTTGTGTGTCTGCTTTCCTCAAAACATCCATGTTAGTTGTGTGTATTTTCCAACTGATCCTCATTGTACATCTTAGAAAGTGCTGAATTGGCAAGAAAACTGGTGTAAATCACGATTGTCTTTTCAGTTCCACTTCAGACCCGAATCTCCCACACTCTATGCAATGTAGAAGTCACAATCGTGAACCTCATTAAACACTCAGGGGGCGGGGCCTATTCACACCAGTCTGACAACTCCGGAACTCTGCGCATGCGCAGTGGCCCCAATCTGTCAGTCTCTCCGTTTGTCGACCAGCTCGATCGCTGGCCAGCTCGGGACCCCCACAGCGCCGCCCCTCCAGCCCTCCCAACGGCCCGATTGCGGCCTCCACAAGCATTCCCGGGCAGGCCAGCCCCAATCTCCACCCGATCGCTGGCCTCCCTCCAGCCTTGATCGATCCCAATGCAGAGTGGCAGCGGGACCCCCCACCCCCACCAATTGCCCCATTGGCCCTGCCCACAATAGGCCCCACCCCCTTGGCACTGCCCTGTGGGCAGTGCCAAGCTGACTCCTGCGCATGGCCACTTTGCCCCTTGGGCAATGCCAGGGGGCACAAGCTGGCACTGCTAGGGTGCCCATGCCCAGGGGGCACCACCCCCCTGCTGCCCAACCCCCCCCCCCAGTGGGCCCCGATTGTCCCCCTTCACTCCAGGGGGCGTCTCTCGTAAGTGGGAGCTACTCTAAACCCCGCTGGAATGAAGTACCCCTGGCTGGGTGGGAGATGCTATCGGGCCCAGAGAATTCCGTGCTGGGCCCGATAATCACATTTAAAATACATTTTTTTAAAAAGATTTAAATTACTTACCTGTCTTCTCGCCAGTTTCCAATGCGGCCCTGACTGCGCCTGTTCCCGGGCTGTAGGAGACGTGCATGCGTTGGAAACACATGCGCAAATCCCGTGAAATGGCCGACACGTGCATCTCCCAACCCAACGTGTCAAAAAACGTGTGCGTCAGGATGAGAGAATCGGGCCCCACATCTCTTGTGCCTTTAATTTATCTTCCATTGTTTTGCTCATATTCCAACATCTGGCACTTTAGTAATCTTGTTCTGCTTTCCTTAGAGATGGTCTTATTATTTAGGTAAGATTTTGATGGGTATAGATAGAGTGAATGCAAGCAGGCTTTTTCCGCTGAGGCTAGGGGAGAAAAAAACCAGAGGGCATGGGTTAAGGGTGAAAGGAGAAAAGTTTAAAGGGAATATTAGGGGGGGCTTCTTCACGCAGAGAGTGGTGGGAGTGTGGAATGAGCTGCCGGATAAAGTGGTAAATGCGGGGTCACTTTTAACATTTAAGAAAAACTTGGACAGGTACATGGATGAGAGGGGTGTGGAGGGATATGGTCCAAGTGCAGGTCAGTGGGACTAGGCAAAAAATGGTTCGGCACAGACAAGAAAGGCCATAAGGCCTGTTTCTGAGCTGTAATTTTCTATGGTTTCAAGACCACCTTCATGCCCCAATTGGACCCAACCCCCTTGGCAGTGCCCATCTGACTCTTCCAGGATGCCAAGTTGGCACTGACAGATGGGCACTGCCCTGCCATGTCCCCAGCTACCCAAGGGCTTCAATGGCCTCCCCACATATGCTGTCAGACCTACTGAGATTTTCCAGCATTTTCTGTTTTTATTACTGTGAATAGTTTTGAAGTTATTTTTAAATGTTTTTTTTATTTGCTTTCCAAAACAATTTTAAACAACCTGACAGTAGTTTTGAGTTTGTTTAATAATGTACAACAAGCAACTGACAATAGGCTGTCTATTGCACATCTCTCCTGACTTCCATTTATTACCATCGCTGAATCCCCCACTATCAGCATCCTGGGGGTTACCATTAACCAGAAACTGAACTGGACCCAACCATATAAATACTGTGGCTATAAAAGCAGGTCAGGGATTAGGAATCTTGCGACAAGTAACTCATCTCCTGACTCCCCAAAGCCTGTCCACTATTAACAAGGCACAGTTCAGGAGTGTAATGGAATACTCTCCACTTGCCTGGATGAGTGCATCTCCCACAACACTTAAGAAGCTCAACTTCATCCAGGACAAAGTAGCCCGCTTGATTGGCACCACATTCACAAACATTCACTCCCTGCACCGCTGGGGTAGAGTGGCATCAGTGTGTAACCATCTACAAGATCCTGGAACTCACCAATGCTCCTTAGGCAGCACCTTCCAAGACCATGACTATGAAGGACAAAGACAAGGGCAGCAGGCACATGAGGACACCACAACCTGGAAGCTCTCTAAGTCACTCACCATCCTGACTTGGAAATATATTACCGTTGCTTCACTGTTGCCGGGTCGAAATCTTGGAACTTCTTCCCTAACAGCACTGGAACTGCAGTGGTTCAAGAAAGCAGCTCATCACCACCTCCTCCAGGGCAATTAGGGATAGGCAATGAATGGCAGCCCAGCCAACAATGCCCACATCCATTGAATGAATAAAAAAAAGATTCAGGGTGGGGTGGTTAGGGGTTGGAGAAAAGGATGTAGGACAGAGGGAGACTGGTGAATGGGGCAGTGAGGGGAGATGAGGAAAGGGGAAGAGAGGGAAAATGGAGCTTTGCTTTTTTATGGAAAAGGAGATCATGAGGAGAGGAAGACTAGGGAATGGGATGAAGAGAAGGGAGTAAAGACGGCAAGATGATGAGTGGGAGAGTCCCTGAGAAAGAAGCAGCCAATGAAGAGAGTGAAACCTGGAGCCCATATTGTCAATGCACAGGAAAGATTATTTCCACTGATGGGCAGAGGGAAAACAAGACGACTGAGGATTCTCACTGGAAGAACTATGATGGAAAATTCTTGGATGAATCCCAGGGAAAGCTTCACCACAGGGGTTTTGAGTTTAAGAGCCGTGGGGTTATTTTGCAACTGTACAGGACCTTGGTGAGACCACATTTGGAATATTGTGTGCAGTTCTGGTCACCTCACTATAAGAAGGATGTGGAAGCACTGGAAAGAGTGCAGAGGAGATTTACCAGGATGCTGCCTGGTTTGGAGGGTAGGTCTTATGAGGAAAGGTTGAGGGAGCTAGGGCTGTTCTCTCTGGAGCGGAGGAGGTTGAGGGGAGACTTAATAGAGGTTTATAAAATGATGAAGGGGATAGATAGAGTGAACGTTCAAAGTCTATTTCCTCGGGTGGATGGAGCTATTACAAGGGGGCATAACTATAGGGTTCATGGTGGGAGATATAAGAAGGATGTCCGAGGTAGGTTCTTTTCGCAGAGAGTGGTTGGGGTGTGGAATGGACTGCCTGCAGTGATAGTGGAGTCAGACACTTTAGGAACATTTAAGCGGTTATTGGATAGGCACATGGAGCACACCAGGATGATAGGGAGTGGGATAGCTTGATCTTGGTTTCAGATAAAGCTCGGCACAACATCGTGGGCCGAAGGGCCTGTTCTGTGCTGTACTCTTCTATGTTAAACTAATAACATTGAACCATAGAATCCCTACAGTGCAGAAAACTTTGCACCAACTCTCTGACAGAGTATCTGACCCAGGTCCTCCCTTCCATCCTATCCCTGTAACCCCATACATTTACCACGGCTAATCCATCCAACCAACTCATCTTGGGACACTAAGGAGCAATTTAGCATGATCAATCCACCTTACCTGCACATCTTTGGACTGTAGGAGGAAACTGGAGCACCTGGAGGAAAGCCACGCGGGCATGAGGAGAATCGAATGGGAAAAGTGATTAAGACACCAGAGAGTGAATAACACTTGTTCTTCTCGGTACCCTGTCACTTCTTATCTAGTCCTTTGCCTTATCTATACTGCCCAAAGTCATTACCTTGCAATTTTCCAGATTGCCTCTTTTCTGCCCACTTGACCAGCTCATTGATACCTTTGTGCAGCCTATGGTTTTCTTCTTCACTATCAACCACACAGCCAATGTATGTATCATATGCAAACTTCTTAGTTCTGCCTCCTACAATTAACTCCAAATAATTGATATATAACATGGAAAAACAAAGGGCCCAGTCCTGAGCCCTGCTGAACCTCACAGAAAATAGCCTTCCAATCGCCTGTTCACCATTACCCCTAAATACAGAACTGTTCCTTGTTTTGAGCTTGTTACATATTGGCAAAAATCATTCCCCTGAATGCATTTTAAAAATCCTGTGCCCTCTGTACTCTTCACTCTATTTTATTGCAGTTAATACTCAGGCAGTTGAAATCCCCCTGTTACTACCTTACCTTTACTGCACTTCTCAGAAATGTCCCTGTATTTTTATACTGTATCTCCCTCGAACTGTTTGGGGGTCTGTAGTATTCTCCGAGTGGCGTGAGTGCCCCTTTTTGTTCCTCAGTCCAAACCGCATGTCATTTAATGATTCTTTGAACATCCCATCCATCCTCATAGCTGTGATTGTTTCGTTAACTAACTATGGTTAACTAACCCCTGGATCCTTCCTGTTTTAATCCTCCTCTCTATCCTGCCTGAAAATCCTGTAACCAGGAATATTGGTCAACCATCCCTGCTTTTATTCAAGCCATATTTCAGTAATAGCTATGATATTAAACTTCCACGGCTTGATCTGTGTCTTCACCTCACGTGCGTTATTCACTAAATTTCTCACGTTGAAGTATCTATCATTAATCACTGAATTTATTTTGTTGACTGTCTTTCGCCTTCTGATTCTTGTGTATTCCACATTTACTTACTAACTTTCTGCCTTCCATTTCCAGCCCTGCTTCTTGACCTTCTGAATGTATGTTCCCCTTAGAGCAGCAAAGGCCAAGAGGAGATTTGATAGAGATGTTTAAAGTCATGAAGTGCTTTGATAGAGCAAACGGGAAGAAACTGTTTCCAGTGACAGAAGGGTTTGTAAACATACGGCACGGATTTAAAGAATGTTTTTTATGCAGCTAGGTTCCCATTCCTCTGCCAAGCTGGTTTAACACAGTAAGAAGTTTAACAACACCAGGTTAAAGTCCAACAGGTTTATTTGGTAGCAAAAGCCACACAAGCTTTCGAGGCTCTGAGCCCCTTCTTCAGGTGAGTGGGAATTCTGTTCACAAACAGAACTTATAAGACACAGACTCAATTTACATGAATAATGGTTGGAATGCGAATACTTACAACTAATCCAGTCTTTAAGAAACAAAACAATGGGAGTGGAGAGAGCATCAAGACAGGCTAAAAAGATGTGTATTGTCTCCAGACAAGACAGCCAGTGAAACTCTGCAGGTCCACGCAACTGTGGGAGTTACAAATAGTGTGACATAAATTCTGATTCTAGGATCGCATGATAAAGACTCAGGAGGAAAAAAGCAGAAATATTTATGTGAAATAGTGTGACATAAACCCAATATCCCGGTTGAGGCCGTCCTTGTGTGTGCGGAACCTGGCTATCAGTTTCTGCTCCGCGACTCTGCGCTGTCGTGTGTCGCAAAGGCCGCCTTGGAGAACGCTTACCCGAATATCAGAGGCCGAATGCCCGTGACCGCTGAAGTGCTCCCCAACAGGAAGAGAACAGTCTTGCCTGGTGATTGTCGAGCGGTGTTCATTCATCCGTTGTCGCAGCGTCTGCATAGTTTCCCCAATGTACCATGCCTCGGGACATCCTTTCTTGCAGCGTATCAGGTAGACAACGTTGGCCGAGTTGCAAGAGTATGTACCGTGTACCTGGTGGATGGTGTTCTCACGTGAGATGATGGCATCTGTGTCGATGATCCGGCACGTCTTGCAGAGGTTGCTGTGGCAGGGTTGTGTGGTGTCTTGGTCACTGTTCTCCTGAAGGCTGGGTAGTTTGCTGCGGACAATGGTCTGTTTGAGGTTGTGCGGTTGTTTGAAGGCAAGAAGTGGGGGTGTGGGGATGGCCTTGGCGAGATGTTCGTCTTCATCAATGACATGTTGAAGGCTCCGGAGGAGATGCCGTAGCTTCTCCGCTCCGGGGAAGTACTGGACAACGAAGGGTACTCTGTCCACTGTGTCCCGTGTTTGTCTTCTGAGGAGGTCGGTGCGGTTTTTCGCTGTGGCGCGTTGGAACTGTTGATCAATGAGTCTAGCGCCATATCCTGTTCTTATGAGGGCATCTTTCAGCGTCTGGAGGTGTCTGTTGCGATCCTCCTCATCCGAGCAGATCCTGTGTATACGGAGGGCTTGTCCGTAGGGGATGGCTTCTTTAACGTCACACCACACAACCCTGCCACAGCAACCTCTGCAAGACGTGCCGGATCATCGACACAGATGCCATCATCTCACGTGAGAACACCATCCACCAGGTACACGGTACATACTCTTGCAACTCGGCCAACGTTGTCTACCTGATACGCTGCAAGAAAGGATGTCCCGAGGCATGGTACATTGGGGAAACTATGCAGACGCTGCGACAACGGATGAATGAACACCGCTCGACAATCACCAGGCAAGACTGTTCTCTTCCTGTTGGGGAGCACTTCAGCGGTCACGGGCATTCGGCCTCTGATATTCGGGTAAGCGTTCTCCAAGGCGGCCTTCGCGACACACGACAGCGCAGAGTCGCGGAGCAGAAACTGATAGCCAGGTTCCGCACACACAAGGACGGCCTCAACCGGGATATTGGGTTTATGTCACACTATTTCACATAAATATTTCTGCTTTTTTCCTCCTGAGTCTTTATCATGCGATCCTAGAATCAGAATTTATGTCACACTATTTGTAACTCCCACAGTTGCGTGGACCTGCAGAGTTTCACTGGCTGTCTTGTCTGGAGACAATACACATCTTTTTAGCCTGTCTTGATGCTCTCTCCACTCCCATTGTTTTGTTTCTTAAAGACTGGATTAGTTGTAAGTATTCGCATTCCAACCATTATTCATGTAAATTGAGTCTGTGTCTTATAAGTTCTGTTTGTGAACAGAATTCCCACTCACCTGAAGAAGGGGCTCAGAGCCTCGAAAGCTTGTGTGGCTTTTGCTACCAAATAAACCTGTTGGACTTTAACCTGGTGTTGTTAAACTTCTTACTGTGTTTACCCCAGTCCAACGCCGGCATCTCCACATCAAGCTGGTTTAAACCATGTCATAGAAACATAGAAAATAGGAACAGGAATAGGTCATTCAGCCCTGAGAGCCTGCTGCACCATTCATCATCATGGCTGATCATCCAACTCAGTAATCTGATCCCGCTTTCCCTCATATCCTTTGATCCCTTTAGCCCCCAAGAGCTATCTTCAACAGGTCTAGCAAGTGGACTTCTGGAAGGCCTTCCCACCCAACTCTAATTGAGGCAACTGATGCCCACTTAAGCACCTCATCCCTCCATCCCTGGTATTCGCCCAGCGGAGCAGATGGTGGGCTCCCCCCATGCAGAAGTCAGATAAGCAAACCCTGTCGGAGTTGTTTCCAAGGTTGTGGGGGGGGACATGAGTCCCACGTTCAAAGGCATTCTTTGCCTGATCATGGGACACAGCGTCGTGAAGAACACACCCCCCCCTGCCCCAAGAGTCTCCACCCCGCCATCATTCACCTGTAGTTTCAGTCCCTCAGCAACCCTGGGCCTCAGGTGAGTGCATTGCAGGCAGAAACCACTGCTGCCAAGAAATTCAAAGCCGCCAGCCTCTGATGGGGCTTTGATCCCGAGGGAGGCCAGCCAGTGCCCAGTTAAGTTTCTAATTTGCACTTTCTTTCGGGAAGGCCCGTTGATTTAAGTGATGTGGGGCTTTGCCGGCTCTGTAGCTGATCGGCGAGACCTCCATCACCTCCATTAAATACCACCATTCAGTTCTGAGGAAAGACTGGGGCTTTTCTCTTTAGAGCAGGAATGTTCAACGGGTAATTTGGTTTGAAGTTTGGAGTGCTTCAAGGAGAGACTGTTTTCAGTGGTAGAAGATTTTGTAACCAGACAGCACATGAAGGGCGATTGTGAAGAATTTGTTTTGTGCAGCGAGTTGTTAAAATCTGTAATTCACGCTGCTTAAATACAAATATAATTTATCTACCATACCCAGAAAATAAGTTTGCCTGGGATCAAAATGGCAGGCCCTATAAATCAGAAAGAACATATTCAATAACAACTTTCAAATGGAATTGGAGATATCATAGATCATAGAATCCCTACAGCACAGAAAGAGGCCATTCGGCCCATCGAGTCTGCACCGACCACAATCCCACCCAGGCCCTACCCCCATATCCTATATATTTACCCACTAATCCCTCTAACCTACGCATCTCAGGACACTAAGGGCAATTTTAGCATGGCCAATCAACCTAACCCGCACATCTTTGGACATTGTGTACAGTTTTGGTCACCTAGTTACAGGAAGGATGTAAATAAGGTTGAAAGAGTGCAGAGAAGGTTCACAAGGATGTTGCCGGGACTTGAGAAGCTGAGTTACAGAGAGAGATTGAATAGGTTGGGACTTTATTCCATGGAGCGTAGAAGATTGAGGGGAGATTTGATAGAGGTGTATAAGATTTTGATGGGTATAGATAGAGTGAATGCAAGCAGGCTTTTTCCGCTGAGGCTAGGGGAGAAAAAAACCAGAGGGCATGGGTTAAGGGTGAAAGGAGAAAAGTTTAAAGGGAATATTAGGGGGGGCTTCTTCACGCAGAGAGTGGTGGGAGTGTGGAATGAGCTGCCGGATAAAGTGGTAAATGCGGGGTCACTTTTAACATTTAAGAAAAACTTGGACGCGTTCATGGGTGAGAGGGGTGTGGAGGGATATGGTCCAAGTGCAGGTCAGTGGGACTAGGCAAAAAATGGTTCGGCACAGACAAGAAGGGCCAAAAGGCCTGTTTCTGAGCTGTAATTTTCTATGGTTCTATGGACTGTGGGAGGAAACCGGAGCACCCGGAGGAAACCCACGCAGACACAAGGAGAATGTGACACAGCGTGTGACACAGACAGTGTTGCAAGCCGGGAATCGAACCCGGGTCCCTGGAGCTGTGAAGCAGCAGTGCTAACCACTGTGCTACCGTGCCGCCCGCATATATTTGAAGGGAAACGAATTGCAGGGCAGTGGGGAAGAGTGGAATTAATTGAATGGGATTTTTGCAGAGCTAGCACAGTGATGATTGGCCTCCTGCCCCGAATCACTCTGTGGTTCTGTATTGCTCGGATATCTTCTCCTTGTCACGTAGTGTTACCGGTGTCAAACATCACAACCACCAGGTGGTGGTATTCAGGCACTCCACTCAGGCATGTTGCTGCTGGCATCAAAGCAGGCCCAGTGGCTGCAATATTGCGGTAATTACTGTGAGGAAGATCATTGGTGCCAGATTCTGCGGCATGTCACCTCTCTGGCAGAGAAAGAATAGGCCTCAGTGTAAAGTCAACAGTTTATCAAAATAAAAATATGTAGGAAAATACAATTTGGTCCCTCAGCTGTGGATTTGATTAATATTTGGTTTTAATTAAGTGGTTCAAACAGGCACACAATAACATTCTGTGCTTTTCTTTCTGATTTATAGGGCCTGCCATTTTGATCTCAGACAAATTTATTTTCTGCGTATGGTAGACAAATGATATTTGTCTTTAAGCAGCTCGTCCTTCAGCTGAATTGGCTCTTAAGATTTTTGTTTATTCTTTCATGGGAAATCCACCTCGCTGACAAGGTCGGAAGTTGCTGCCCATGGTTGATTAACCTTGAGAAAGTGGTGATGAGCCGCATCCTTGAACTGATGCAGTCCCTGTGGTGTAGATACACCCATCGTTCTGTTAGGCAGGAAGTTCCATGATTTTGACCCAGTGGAGGAATGGCGACGATAAAGTTCCAAGTCAGGATGGTGTGTGGCTTGGAGGGGAACTTGCAGGCGGTGGTGTTCCCATGCATCCGTTGCCCTTGTCCCTCTGGGTGATGGAGACACAGGTTTGGAAAGTGCTTGGCAAGTTGCTGCAGTACATCTTAAAAATGGAACACGTCGCTGCCGCTGTGTGCCAGTGGTGGAGGGAGTGAATATTTAATATGGTGGGTGGGGTGCCTTTCAAGCGCACTGCTTTGTTCTGGATGGTGTTGAGCTTCTTGAGTGTTGCTGGAACTGCACTCATCCAGGCAAGTGGATAATATTCCATCATTTGTGTCTTGTAGATGTGACATGGTTTGGAAAATTAGATGGTGATTAATCGCTGAAGAATTCCCTGCCTCTGACCACATAACATAGCCACAGTATTTATATGGCTGGTTGGGTTATGTTTTTGGTGAATGGTAACCTCGGGGATGTGGATGATTCAGCAATGCTAATGGCATTGAAGTCAAAGGGCGATGGTTAAATTCTGTCTTGTTAGAGATGGTTATTGCCTTGCACTTGTGCAGCACAAATGTTACTTGCCACTTATCAGACCAAGCCTGAATGTTGTCTGTGACCTGTTGTGGATAGTACCTGAGAACTCATGAATGGCACTGGACACTGTGTAATCCTTAGCAAAAATCCCACCTCTCGCCTTATGTTGGAAGGTCTTCGATGAAGCAGCTGAAGATTGTTGCACTTAGGAGACTACCCTGAGGAACTTGTGCAAATCCTAGGGGCTAAGATGATTGGGTTCCATTAAACACAACCATCATCCTTTAAGACTCCAACCAGTGATGAGTATTCCCATTTACTTCAATTTTCCTACGGCTTCTTGATGCCACACTCACAAATGCTGCCTGCTGTCAAGGGCAGTCACTCTACCTCACTTCTTGAGCTCTACTCTGTTGTCCGTGTATTGACTAAAGCTGTAATGAGATCAGGAGCTGAGTGTCTCTGTTGGAACCCAAACTTGGGCATCAGTGAACAGCTTACTGCTGAGTATGTGCCTCACGATAGCACTGCGGACAACACTTTCTGTTACTTTGCTGATGGTCGAGAGTAGACTGGTGGGGCAGTAATTGGCTGGTTTGTATTTGTTCTGCTTTTTGTGGACAATACATAATCGAGCAATTTTCTACTTGTCAGGTAGATACCACCGTTGTCGCTGTTCTCCATTAGCTTGGCTAGGGTATGGCAAGTTTTGCAGCACAAGTCTTCAAAACTACAGCTGGGATGTTGTCAGGGTCCATAATGTTTGCTGTATGCAGTACCTCCAGTCGTTTCCTGATTCCTGATGGAGTGAATTGAATTGGTTGAAGACTCGCATTTGTGACGTTGGGGACCTCTGGAGAGGCCAAAGTGAATCATCCACTTGGTACTTCTGGCTGAAGATCGTTTAAATGCTTCAGCCTTTTGAGCTGATGGACTGAGATCCCTCCTCATTAAGGATGGGGATATTTGTGGAGCCTCTTCCTTGGGTCAATTGCTTAATTGTCCACCACCATTCTCAACTGGATGTGCATGGACTGCAGAGTTTAGATTTAATCCATTGATTGTGGAATTTCTTGGGTCTGTCTACAGCATACTTCTATCATTGTTTGGCAGTAGTCTTGTGTGTTAGCTTCATCAGCTTGGCATCTCGTTTGTAAGTATGCCTGGTGCCATACACGACGTGCTCTCCTGCAATCCTTATTGAATCAGGGTTGATTCCCCGGCTTGGTGGTAGAGGGTGAGAGGTTCCATATTGTGGTTGGAAACAATTCTGCTGCTGCTAATGATGTCGCAACACCTGATGGATGCCCAGTTTTGAGTTACTGGATCTTTCCTGAATTTGTTCCATTTAGCACGGTGGTAGTGCCGCACAACACAATAAACAGACTGTCTCCTCAGTGTGAAGATTGGATTTCATAGCCACACGCCTCTTCCAAGTGGCTGAGGGAGGGCAAGAAGTGGTAATTAGAACGTTTTCTTGCCCATGTTTGACCTGATACCACGAGCTCGTGGGATTCAGAGTCAATGTTGAGGAGTTTCAAAGCCACTCCTTCCAGGCAGTATAATGTTCCGCCACCACTGCTGGGTCTTTTCTGCCAGTGAGAGAGGACCTACCCAGGAATGCTAATGGAGGACTCTGGGGCATGGTCTGTAGGGTAAGGTTTGGTGAGTATGACTATATCAGACTGTTGCTTGACTAGTCTGTGAGATAGCTCCAAATTTGGGCACAGGAACCCAGATAAAGACGACTTGGACACAGACCCGGATAAAGGTGACTTAGCAAGATTGGCTGGGTGCGGTGTGTTGTTGGTGTTTCTGATGCCGAGTTGATACGGAGTGATGACCTTGTTTTATTCCTTTTTGTCTTTTTTGTCATGGTTTGCTAGACCATGTCAGAGGGCAGCTAAGAGTCAACCACATTGTTCTTGGTCTGGAGTCACATGTCGGCTAGACCGGGTAAGGATAGCAGATTTCCTTCCCGAAAGGACATCAGTGAATCAGAAGGATTTGACGACAACCCAGGCTCTGTACACTGAATAACTTAGAAGTATTCCCCCATTTCAAACGTGTTCTGGTAGTGTGTTTTCATTTTAGTGCTGCTTGTTAATTAGGTAAAGTTCCTGAGTTGGTGCTGCCTCCGTTTTGATTTTAATGCAGTTACAGTACATGCAGGGTCTTTTTTTAAACAAACCACTGTTTCATTTACTGCCTCTCCCAGCCCCTTCACTCTCTCTAGTTCACTACTTCTCTTCTCCAACCCTCCTGCTCATGGGACGCAAGTAGAAAGAGCAAGTTATTAAGAGTTGGTGAGTTACAAAGAGTTGGAGGACTTTGAGTCTGTGAGCTTCAAGGCAGCCAAGTGCTTTTAATGTGAAATTGTCGGGAACTTAACCCATTCCTATTACATGTTTTCTCACGGGTAAGTGTTTTTGTTTGGCACGTTTCCATTTTGCATGCTATTTGAGTTTGCAATCATTTTAGGAATGCTAAATGAGAGGCAGGTGTATTAAACACAGTGACTGTTGTGCAGTTCTGGACCTGAGACCTGTTTTAAACATAGAGCGTTTGTCATTCCCTGTGGGTGCCAGACGCATGGCAACAAACTAGTGACATTGAATGCCGCACATTTAGCACTGCAACAGAACCTTGTAGTTTTGAGACATGGGAATGGGATAGGCCATTCAGCCCCTCAGAGCTGTTCCACCATTCAGAGGGATCATAAATGATTTTGATTGTGAGTCTGTTTACTTATATTCATCGGTACCGGAACGTGGGAACCCCCCCGCCCCCCTCAATCCCTTTGCAGTACGTTTCTGGTGCTCCGTGGTCTTGGCTTGTGTCAGAATCCCGGTTGGTGAGTGCCAGAGGCTCTCGGGGAGCACAGGCCTTCTGCCATTACACTTGGCAGAATGCGCCTTCTCCTTTTGAGCATCGCACAGCCATTGCTTCATGATCTGCATCAATTATTTTACTTGGCCGCAGTGCTTCTGTCAACTCCAGGGGTGTTGATCACAAGTTGGATGCTTCCCAATTTCGCAGCAACACAGGTGTTATTGTTTGCAGCTACAGCTTGCAGTTGTTGGCAGTCACAGTATTATTGCTGCGTTTGTGAATTTTCAGTTGCAGATCAGTCTGCACACCTCTTGCAAACGGTAAATGACCTCAAATTGACCTAATAAACCATGAAATGACTGCTGCTCTCCTTACTATTTCTGACACTGATAACTGTGGAGTCGAGCAATCAGCTGTGGCTCAGCTGGTCACACTCTCACCCTTAATTAGGAAGGTTGTGGCTTCAAGTTCCCCTTTAGCAGCTTGAGCGGATCATTCAAGCTGGCACTTCAATCCACTACTGAGGGAGCGCTGCACTGTTGGAGGTTTTTTGATTTGATTTATTATTGTCACATGTATTAACGTACAGTGAGAAGTATTGTTTTTTGCGCGCTACACAGACAAAGCATACCGTTCATAGAGAAGGAAAGGAAAGAGTGCAGAACGTAGTGTTACAGTCATAGCTAGGGTGTAGGGAAAGATCAACTTAATGCGAGGTAGGTCCATTCAAATGTCTGATGGCAGCAGGGAAGAAGCTGTTCTTGAGTTGGTTGGTACGTGACCTCAGACTTTTGTAACTTTTTCCCAATGGAAGAGGGCGGACGCGAGTATGTCCGGGGTGCGTGGGGTCCTTAATTATGCTGGCTGCTTTTCTGAGGCAGCGGGAAGTGTAGACAGAGTCAATGGATGGGAAGCTGGTTTGCGTGATGGGCTGTGATGGCCTCGTACACAACAGTTAATTGCAATCTTGGACAGGGCAGGAGCCATACCAAGCTGTGATGCAATTGGAAAGAATGCTTTCGATGATGCATCTGTAAAAGTTGGTGAGAGTCGTAGTGGACATGCCAAATTTCCTTAGTTTTAGAAAGAGGCGTTGGCGGGCTTTCTTAACTATAGCAGCGGCATGGAGGGACAGGTTGGGGGACAGGTTGTTGGAGTTCTGGACACCTAAAAACTTGAACTTCTCGACGATTTCTACTTTGTCCCCATTGATGTAGGCAGGGGCATGTCCTCCACTACGCTTCCTGAAGTCGATGATTATCTCCTTCGTTTTGTTGACATTGAAGGGGAGATTATTGTTGTCGCACCAGTTCACCAGATTCTCTATCTCTTTCCTCTACTCTCTCTTGTCATTGTTTGAGATCCGACCCTTTCATCAGCAAACTTGAAAATCGAGTTGGAGGGGAATTTAGCCACACAGTCATAGGTGTATAAGGAATATAGTAAGGGGCTGAAGGCACAGCCTTGTGAGGCACCGCTGTTGAGGATGATCGTGGAGAAGGTTATTGTTGCCTATCCTTCCTGATTGCGATCTGTGGGTTGGAAAGTCTTGGATCCAGTCACAGAGGGAGAAGCCGAGCCCCAGGCCATGAGTTTCGTAGGCATAATGGTGCTGAAGGCTGAGTTGTAGTTAATAAATAGTAGTCTGACGTAGGTGTCTTTTGTTATCTAGGTGTTCCACGTTGAGTGTAGGGCCAGGGGGGTGGCGTCTGCTGTGGACCTGTTGCGGCAGTAGGCAAACTGTAGTGGATCCAGGCAATCCGGAAGGCCAGGATTGATTTGTGCCATGACTAACCTTTCAAAGCACTTCATAATGATGGATGCCAGAGCCACCGGACGATAATCATTAAGGCACGCTGCCTGGCTTTTCTTAGGTACCGGGATGATGGTCACCTTCTTGAAGTAGATAGGTGTAAAGAGAGGTTGAAGATTTCTGCGAATACCCCCAACAGCTGGTCCGCGCATGATCTGAGTGCTCGTCCGGGTACTCCATCCGGGCCAGTCGCTTTCCGTGGGTTGGCTTTTGAGAAGGCTGTTCTGACGTCTCCAATGGTGGCCTCGGAAGCAGGTTCGTTCAAGGCTTCCGGCGTGGAGGGCATGCTCGCTGACCTCTTGCTCAAAACGGGCATAGAATACGTTGAGCTCATAGGGGAGGGGTGCCTTGGTGCTGGCGATTTTACATCCCTTCATCGTGTATGACGTCGCCATAGTCGGCGGGTGCTATCTTTTAGAAGAGACATTAGGCTGAGGTTTGCATCTGTGCTCGCGGGAGGTCTAAAATATCCCGTGGCAATATTATGAAAAGCAAAGTCGGGGACCTGTCTCCTGTTTCTGAGACAATATTTGTCCTTCAACCCACATCACTAGAACAGATAATCTGGTCATTATCACATTGCTGGTTTGCAAGCTGTGTATGAACTTGCTGCCGCATTTCCTACATTACTACACTTCTACAATTACTTGGCTGTAAAGCGCTTTGAGATGTCCTGAAGTTGTGAAAGTTAGTATATAAACACAACTTTTCCTTTGTACTGTAAGGTCACTGAGAGTAGCTGCATGGTTGTATTTGAAATACTCTTTAAACAAAAAAAAATCATGAAAGACATAAAGTTGTGCCAGCATGTACAGGTTTTAAAACATTCATTCATGAGATGTTGGCATCGTTAGCTGGACCAGCATTTGTTGCCCATCCCTAATTGCCCGTGAACTGAGTGGTTTGCTGGGCCATTTCCGAGAGTGTTTAAGAGTCACCAACATTGCTGTGGTCTGGAGTCACACCACGGTGATGTAAGCAACTGGCCTGGCAGGAAGGGAAATTGCTGACTGCATTAAAACCCTTTTGGGCTCTAGAACAACACAGAAGGAAGGCAAGATTATATGTAATTTCATTAAATGAATGATATTTCAATGCTTTTTATTCTGGCTCTGGTTTGCTAAGAGGAGAAGATTACTATAATCAACAGTTTTGATGAGCAACTAGCAAGTTAACTGCAACACAGCAGTCTGCTCTATGTTTTGATTTACCTGTTGACTTGATCAAATTATTCTCTTCCAAGTTTATTCCTTTCCCACAGTCTTGGGTTCAGATTCTGGTTGTTTTAAATTACTGTTTTGTAATGTGATCTGAAGTTAATGACTTCTCTGGCTTCTTTCCTTTAATCCTTCCCAGTCTTCTGCTAGATTTAATAACATCTTTTCTTTAATCTTTCCTTCACCTCTAAATTTAATCATCTTCTTTGCCTCTTTCATTGCCTGCTAATCTTTCCCCCCCTCTATGTTCTGCAGTGTGGTGACTTGCGATTAAAATTGTCCAACAGGATACAACTGGGTTTCTTTTGATGTCCAATTTTGCTTTGATGTTGCTTTTTATAAGAAAAATGCGAAACACAAGAAAAGACTGACTTGTGTCTCTAATTAAACAGCTAATATAAAAGGACTAAAAACCACACAGGAAAGCAAAAAAGGGAAAATCTGTTAGATTTCGAGATGAAAAGATTTATTTTAAAAAGGAGAAATGCATTATAATTTACCAGCTCCTCTGATGGATCACAAATTTGTTGAGTGATTATAACTGTTCTACAGAATGTGGAGGTCTAAGATTCAAAGCCTGGACTGTGCTGAGTTAAATAGATTTCATCTGGAAGAAGCAGCCAGCATGCCTGCTCCTGATGACTATCCGTTGATTCCTGCTGTAGATACATGGATGTCACTTGAAGATTGTGATCAACTTCAATGCTCCGAACGACCAAGAAGCGGAATAACAAGATTCTTGAGAGAGTAATGGGTATTTGAGAAAGATAGCCGAGAGTATTGAGCATTTCCACTTTTTTCTGTTTTGAAGCTTAAAACGCTTTAAAACTGATTTCCGTTTACCATTGCAGTGAAAATACAGCTGCAATACCGTGACAGCCTTGTAATATTAATGAGGTTACACCAGCAGCTGTGATCCGGTAACTTGAGATGTTTCAATTAAAACAGCATGAGAGAATTGTTCACAATCCCGACCATGTGTCATTTCCAGTGAAAAGGGAAGTCTGAGGAGTGACCTGATGGAGGTCTTTGAACTTAAGAAAAGTTCGAGTAAATAGAAAGAGGGTGTGGGAAGAAACCAAAATAAATTGAAGAAATTCAGGGGAAAGCCATCTCCGTAGGATGCTTTCCTTTTCAAGTAAACTCTCCTTTGCATCATCTGTGTGGGGTCCTCCTCCAGCTAAATATTGGGAAAATTGAAGATGGTTGTCTTCAGTCTTCACTACAAGCTCTACTCCGCTAACCACCATAGATCTCCCTGGCAACCGTCCAAGGCTGAAGCAGACTGTTTACAACCTTGGCGTTGTATTTGACTCCAAGAGAAGCCTCTTGAGAAAATATCCACCCAATCACTAAAGTTGCCAATTTCCATCTTCACAATGTCGCCCACCTCAACCCCTGCCTCGGCGTATCTGGTACTGAAATCCTCATCCATATGTTGTTGATTCTTCTGGCCAGCTTCACATCTTCAACGCTGCATAAACTTGTGCCCATCCAAAACTTTACTGCTGGTGCCCTAACTCTCACCGAATCCAGCTCACCCACCTCTTGACCTACGTTGGCTCCCATTCTGGGAGCTCCAGTTTTAAAATTCTTATCCCCGTTTTCAAATCCCTCCATTGCTTCCACCTTTCCAGTGCCGTAAAATCAACGCACCAAAATCTCTCCCTTCCTTGAATTTTTTGCCCAATGAGAGTATCCATATTTGATTGCCTCGCTGTTGCATCTTCAGCTGTCTTGGCCTTAAACTTTGAAATTCCCTACCTGGATTTCTTTACTTATCTACCGTTAAGATGTCTAGCAAATATCTTTTCACCTATCCCAGTATCGCTTTGTGTGGTTCAGAGTCAAGAACTGTGGGATGGATGCACGTTGTTGCTATTTCACTGATGTCAGCCTGGAGTTGAACTGCATTCATTTGATTTAGAAGCAAGCGTACTTCCAGCCATAGGTGTGACACATTTGGTAAGCAAGTGAAAAAGAAAAATAAACTTTTAAAAGCCTAAGAATATTTGATAGTACCAGAGAAGCAAGGAAGTTTGATTGGAGCAGATGAAGAAAGACTGCAAGAAATATACAAAGACTTATTTAGAATGCATATATGCAAATACACAAATTGTGCTGAATACATCGGTGAGCTTCAAGCACAAATACCATGGAGCCCTGATCTTTCCTCTTGTTAGAATGGTAAGAAGTCTCACAACACCAGGTTCATTTGAATCACGAGCTTTTGGAGCGCTTTAACCTGGTGTTGTGAGACTTCTTACTGTGCCCACCCCAGTCCAACATCGGCATCTCCACATCCTTGTTAGAATTAACCTAGCCTGTATCTGAAACATCTCTTCCTTAAAGATCACCCATTGTTCCATTACAGTTTTTCCCTGTCTAACAGGAATACAGAGTACTGGGCTAATGGTAAGATATTTGGTAGTGTGGATGAACAGAGGGATCTCGGTGTCCATGTGCATAGATCCCTGAAAGTTGGCACCCAGGTTGATAGGGTTGTTAAGGCGTACGGTGTGTTAGCTTTTATTGGTAGAGGGATTGAGTTTCGGAGCCAGGAGGTCATGTTGCAACTGTACAAAACTCTGGTGCGGCCGCACTTAGAGTATTGCATACAGTTCTGGTCGCCGCATTATAGGAAAGATGTGGAAGTGTTGGAAAGGGTGCAGAGGAGATTTACCAGGATGTTGCCTGGTATGGTGGGAAAATCGTATGAGGAAAGGCTGAGGGGCTTGAGGTTGTTTTCGTTAGAGAGAAGAAGGTTAAGAGGTGACTTAATAGAGGCATACAAGATGATCAGAGGATTAGATAGGGTGGATAGAGAGAGCCTTTTTTCTCGGATGGTGATGGCTAACACTAGGGGACATAGCTTTAAATTGAGGGGTGATAGATATAGGACAGATGTCAGAAGTAGGTTCTTTACTCGGAGAGTAGTAAGGGCGTGGAATGTCCTGCCTGCAGCAGTAGTAGTCTCATCAACATTAAGAGCATTCAAATGGTTATTGGATAAACATATGGATGATATTGGAATAGTGTAGATTAGATGGGCTTTAGATTGGTTTTACTGGTCGGCGCAACATCGAGGGCCGAAGGGCCTGTACTGCGCTGTAATGTTCTATGTTCTAATTTTGATTCAGTATTTACCCTGGCTAAATCCCCTCTCATCCCACTAAAGTTATTCCACCTCTAATTCAGGAATTTTAAATTGTTCATGCTTCTCTCAATTGCTCATCTAAATTTTGTGATACGATGATCACTTTCACCTCAAGTGTTCTCCCATGGGCACGAGGTCCACTTGACCAACCTCATGTCCGCAGTACCAGATCCAGCAATGTCTCTTTCCTCATTGGACCGAAAACTACAAGCCATGGAAATGCACGCAGTTCAAAAATTCAGACCCCCTCCTTTCCCTTTAGTCTAACATAATCCCAATCGTGATTCGGAAGTCCTCAGTATGATGTTGTGGAAACAGGGCTTAAAAATGATGAGGACTTGGGTGCTGGACATTCTCGGGTGCAAAATGTTCAGAAAAGATAGGGACAAAAGAAAAGGAGATGGGTGACACTCCTGATGAGGAAGGACATTGTAGTGTTGGAAATATTGGTTGTCCTTGAGGGAGCAAGGACAGAATCCATCTGATCAGAGTTGAGAAGCAAAAAGGTAAGATCACATTATTGGGGGAATTTCTATAGGCTTGCAAATAATTAATGAGAGAGAGGAAGTCTTGCAGGAAAATCACAGAAATGTGCAAGAACGCAAGAGTGGTAATAATGGGGGACTTTTAATTACTTAAAAATTAACTGGGATAATGTTAGAATTACAATGATGCAGGTGCTTGTGGATGAGGAAGACAAATCTTTGTTATGTTGAGTGTTTAAATTTGCATTTATATTTGAGTATCATTTGCATGTTAATTCATGTTTAATTTGTGTCGATTCTTATTGGCGCTAAAGCAAAAGTCAAAAGTGGAGTCTTGGAATTGGGAAGTCATTCAGTGAATTTGGTTATTTTGGTTTATGTAGCTCAGTGTTCTACTTTGTTTTATACTGCTCCCGTGAAATGCCTTGGGATGTTTTATTACGCTAAGAATTCTATATGAATATAAGTTGCTGTTCGATCTACAGCCGAGATTAAAATTGACCCAGTGGCATATTCAGAGTTACTGCGCTGTACGTTATTGAGTGTATCTTAATACTGTGTACCAAGACCTTGTTAAGCTATTAAGAGCTTGTAATTAATTCTTTAAGAATCTTACATCCAATCAGTAAAAATCTGGCAGAACTGGATAATCTGGAGGATAATACTAAATGGAATAAGAGTATCTAAATGCCACATTGGCTTTAGTAAACTTAAAAGGCTTCAGAGCAGACTCCAAAGTATACTGCATCCTTGACCTTTACCTGAGGAAGTGACTTACAGCTTTCTATGTCACCTCGCTAGCATTGAAATTATGCTGTTTCAGTAGTGTGGTTATTACAAAATTACTTTTTTGTTCTTTTTTAAAATGTTTGTGTCTTTAATAAATTGCTTTTAACGAATTAAGAAATTAATTTCTTGTGAACCTAACCAACTGCAAGCTTACATTGTGTGGTTTCTAGACTTAAGAATCTTAAAATAATCAATCTTCTAAAACTTTCCTTCCCCACGCCCCACCCTTCTCACCGTTTTAGTGTATTTTACTGCAGTGGCATCATGTACTCTGATCTGTTATCAGCGTTACCTTTTTTTGTCTCCACACTCTCTCATCTCACCCTTTTTCTGTAACCTCCTTTAACCCTGCAGACTGTTCACCCCTTTGCTTCACCCAGTAAGGACAAAACCTGCTCCTGTCTTGAAACCAGTTTCAAGGAACACTCTCCCTAAACACTCCTCCATCTTTTTTGAAAGTCTTCTTAAGACCCATCTTTGGAATTCAGCTTTTGGCTGTCTCTTTTAACTCCCGCACATTGTACATTTGTCATTATTGTTTCCCACAGGAAGCTTTTTAATATTAAAGTTGCTGTATTAAATGCAAGATGCACCATGGCTTCTCCTCAAGCTCTTGCAGAAAGCAATCTCTGCCTGGGATTCAATGGCAAACTTGTCCAGCTGTTTGTACTAGAAGGTTAAGATTGATGCTATTTTGGGCGTAATTGTTTTCACTTGCCTTTGTCACACACTGGGTGGTTCTTTCCTCACTGAGGAAACCATTAGCAGTGAACCTGCCCATTGCTGAGGGGCTATCAGAAGCAAAATTACAAATAAGCAGGGGCTGAGACGAAACTCGACTCTCAAAATTATAGAATCCAATCATGGCTCTTTCTGAACCGAAGGGATTCTATGTGGCCCATCGATCTTGTACGAACTCTCCGACAGAGCATCCCACCCAAGCTCTATCCCCGTAACCCCATGTATCAGGGCTGCACTGTGGCACAGTTGTTAGCACTGCTGCCTCACAGGGATGCAGGTTTGATTCCCAGCTTGGGTCACTGCCTGTGCGGAGTCTGCACGTTCTCCCCATGTCTGTGTGGGTTTCCTCTGGGTGCTCCGGTTTCATCCCACAGTCCCAAAAACGTGCTGGCCATGCTAAGTTCTCCCTCAGTGTACCCGAACAGGCCCCGGAGTGAGGTGACTAGGGGATTTTCACAGTAACTTAATTGCAGTATTAATGTAAGCCTACTTGTGATACAAAGAAACTTCAAAGACTATTTCCTCGGGTGGGTGGAGCTATTACAAGGGGGCATAACTATAGGGTTCGTGGTGGGAGATATAGGAAGGATATCAGAGGTAAGTTCTTTACGCAGAGAGTGGTTGGGGTGTGGAATGGACTGCCTGCAGTGATAGTGGAGTCAGACACTTTAGGAACATTTAAGCAGTTATTGGATAGGCACATGGAGCACACCAGGATGATAGGGAGTGGGATAGCTTGATCTTGGTTTCAGATAAAGCTCGGCACAACATCGTGGGCCGAAGGGCCTGTTCTGTGCTGTACTATTCTATGTAAACTTTTTATTTACGTTGCTAATCCCCCAAACCTACATACCTTCGGACACTAAGTGGCAATTTAGCCTGGCCAATCCACATAACCTACAAATCTTTGGACTGTAGGAGGAAACTGGAGCACCCGGAGGGAACCCACGCAGACACAGAGAGAACATGCAAACTCCAGTCACCCGAGGCTGAAATTGAACCCGGGTCCCAAGCACTGAGAGGCAGCAGTGCTAGCCACCGAGCCTCCCTTAAGTTATATTGTTTTCTTTCCTGTTTATAAAATTAATTCATCTTAGTAAATAAATGTGAAATTTTTTTGTCTGTTTACAATTAGGAGCTTTATTAACTGTGGAGTCATTTAGGATTTCACTGGCTGTGCGATAAACATACTGTCTCTCCATGAACCCTTCAATTGGCACATTTTCCATCTCCTCGCATTTGTTCTTTTACTTGGAGCTAAAAGCTGAGGTGTTTATTTTATTGGAAATGTGTTATCATGAAAAATATCTGTGTGTGCTTGTTCTTTCTGGTGATGCCTGCCAGCAGTCTTGCATGTTCTGGAAAAAAAAGGCCAGCAGCATGTTCTCACAGAAGAGTTATTTACTGGTTGCTGTGCCAGAGTGGCAAGCGATGGGTAGATAGTGACAAGGCAGAGGTAGATTTTTGTTAGGCAAGGGAATCAAAGGTTATAGGGCCTAGATGGGAATATGGACCTCGAAACACAGCCATGATCTTATTGACTGGCGGAGCAGGCTCAAGAGGCTGAATAGCCGTCTTCTGCTTCTACTTCTTATGATTGTAGACTTACCTGCTCAGCAAGCCAGATATGGTTCTTGCCCTTTCCAATTTTTTCTCCACCTCCTCTTGCCCCAGAGATGCTGACACTTGTTGGGATACAAAGCCACAGATAAGTTTGTAGCACCTTGTCCAAAAGAGCATCCATCCTTTCTGCATCAACTTACTCAGACAGATGATGCAGCCAGGCATACAGAGCGTTGGTTGAGATTGTGTTCTGTTACTGCAATCTCCCAGGGCTTTGCTCGATTGTCTCAAGAGATCCAGAGAAGAACTTTAGATTTTGCTCAAGTTACTAGACCTCTCTTCTTTTCTTTGGCTTGTCCCTGCAGGTTGCATGGATGGTGGTGGGTTAATGTCAAACATGTCTGGCTAGGGTGAGTTTGATTTGCTGGATTGTCCTTCCACTCCCTTTCTCTCTTTTGTGTTTTAAGGTTATTTAACTATGCCAGATATCACAGCTGTGCCAGATCATGTTCTCGCTACATAGCTCAAGCATATGTTTAGTTTTTGTTCCCCCACATTGCTACTCCCAGAGGTGTTGAAACCAGCTGTGAACCCCTTACAGCTCCCTTGGCTGAAATCAGCTGTCTAAACAGCAATTGCTGCTGGGATCTTTATGGTCAGAATGGTTCAGTTGCTCTAGGCAATGGAGGCTGAGGAGAATTGGTGCGTATCCAGAGGAGCCAGTTACTGCAATTTGAAATGACTCCAGATTCCGTATCATGCTGAGTTCGACTAATCCAGCACTGTTGCTAGCTCAAAATCCTGGGACTCCCTTCACAGCAGCTGTTCAAGAAGGCAGCTCACCACCACCTTCTCAAGGACAATTAGGGATGGGCAATAGATGCTGGCTTATCCAGTGAAGCCCACATTCCATGAAAGAGTAAAAGAAATGCAGGTAAACATTTTGTTTCTGTGAACCTAGAATTTGGTCTTTTGCATGATATATTCTAGGACAGACGGATCCATTTATTTCAATGTTAATTAAAATGCTGAAATTAGTACAAAATCCTTATAAACCTTCCTAATCTCTCCGACTAATGGCATGTGGCGCATTAACAAACATTAAAATGTTGGCTGAGAAATAAAAATTGAGATTATTACGAAGTATAAGGGGCATATGGCAGTGCCCTGCAGTGAAAAAGAACAGTGAGATAAGCCACTCTGGTGCCTTGGCTGCATCACATTCTTCTTCTTCCTCCTCCCAGGACACCTGAGTAGGTTCTGTGCTCTGCACCTCATTAGTGAGGTGCTATTAGAAAAAGTCACTTTCCTTCAAAGTACACAGCAGATTAGTGTGGGTTTGATTGTCAGTTTCTGTAATAGTGTTGTTGTGATGTATTTTCTGTGACTTTTATTATGAACATGTAATATAGGGCGACATGGTGACACAGTGGTTCGCACTGCTGCCTCACAGCGCCAGGGATCCAGGTTCGATTCCCGGCTTGAGTCACTGTATGTTCTCCCTGTGTCTGTGTGGGTTTCCTCCGGCCGCTCCAGTTTCCTCCCACAGTCCGAAAGACGTGCTGGTTAGGTAATGTATTAGCATGGATAGAGGATTGGTTAACTAACAGAAAGCAAAGAGTGGGGGTAAATGGGTGTTTTTCTGGTTGGCGATCAGTGATGTGGTGTGCCTCAGGAATCAGTGTTGGAACTCCAATTGTTTATGATTTACATAGATGATTTGAAGTTGGGGACCAAATGTAGTGTGTCAAAATTCGCAGATGACACTAAGATGACTGGCAGAGTAAAGTGTGCAGAGGATGCTGAAAGTCTGAAAAGGGATATAGATAGTCAAAGTGAGTGGGCAAGGGTCTGGCAGTTGGAGTACAATGTTGGTAAATGTGAGGTCATCCATTTTGGTAGGAATAGCAGCAAAATGGACTATTATTTAAATGGTAAAAAATTGCAGCATGCTGCTGTGCAGAGGCACCTGGGTGTCCTTGTGCAGGAATCACAAGGAGTTGGTTTGCAGGTGCAGCAGGTAACTAAGAAGGCAAATGGAATTTTGTCCTTCATTGCTCGAGGGATGGAGTTTAAAAACAGCGAGATTATGTTGCAGCTGTATAAGGTGCTGGTGAGGCCACATCTGGAGTACTGTGTACAGTTTTGGTCTCCTTACTTGAGAAGGGATATACTCGCACTGGAGGGGGTGCAGAGGAGATTCACTAGGTTGATTCCGGAGTTGAGAGGGTTAGCTTATGAGGAGGGACTGAGTAGACTGGGGCTATACTCATTGGAATTCAGAAGAATGAGGGGAGATCTTATAGAAATATGTAAGATTATGAAAGGAATAGATTAGAAGCAGGGAAGTTGTTTCCAGTGGAAACTAGAACTAGGGGGCATGGCCTCAAAATAAGGGGAAGCAGATTTAGGACTGAGTTGAGGAAGAACTTCTTCACGCAAAGGGTTATGAATCTATGGAATTCCCTGCCCGGTGAAGCAGTTGAGGCTACCTCATTGAATGATTTTAAGGCAAGGATAGATAAATTTTTGAACAGTAAAGGAATTAAGGGTTATGGTGAGCGGGCGGGTAAGTGGAGCTGAGTCCACAAAAAGATCAGCCATTTCTTATTGAATGGCGGAGCAGGCTCGAGGGGCCAGATGGCCCACTCCTGCTCCTAGTTCTTATGTTCTAGGTGCATCGGCCATGCTAAATCCGCCCTCAGTGTACCCGAACAGGCGCTGGAGTGTGGCAACTTGGGGATTTTCACAGTAGCTTCATTGCAGTGTCAATGTAAGCCTACTTGTGACAATAATAAATAAAATAATAATATGAAATACAATTCCTCCTGAAGGCCTAGGCCTCGCTGCTGCACAGTGTTGTGCAGAGCGCAGCACACTTAATGGCCATTCTGGAGACCCTGGCTGGTGTCTATTGGTGCCTGTCTAGGTACCTGTAGCACATCTGCATGGTTTGTTCAGTGGCACATCTGATTATCATGAGGCTGTCACTGTATTACTATGAGCCTCACTGTTTGCATTCATCATGAGTGCCATCAGCCATTTTTTAAGCTATTAAAAAGCAATCAACTGGTACGTTTGCAAGGCCTGATGATATCAGGGAGGGCAGATTGCTGGAGGATAACAGCATTATGGCAGCTGCCTGGAAACCTTACACATATCGGCGGCACGGTAGCACAGTGGTTAGCACTGCTGCTTCACAGCTCCAGGGACCTGGGTTCGATTCCCGGCTTGGGTCACTGTCTGTGTGGAGTTTGCACATTCTCCTCGTGTCTGCGTGGGTTTCCTCCGGGTGCTCTGGTTTCCTCCCACAGTCCAAAGAAGTGCGGGTTAGGTTGATTGGCCATACTAAAATTGCCCCTTAGTGTCCTGGGATGCGTAGATTAGAGGGATTAGCGGGTAAAATATGTAGGGATATGGGGGTAGGGCCTGGGTGGGATTGTGGTCGGTGCAGACTCGATGGGCCGAATGGCCTCTTTCTGTACTGTAGGGTTTCTATGATATCTACTTAAACAACTTTTTGTGGTTCACAAGAGCCGTGTGTTGATGGGGTGAAGCTATTGGGTTGTATGAATATTCCTGGGTGATCTGTGGCTACGCTAATAGCTACTTGTGTACAGCCAATGACACCATGCATCTGTCTGAAGCCAGCTAGAGCTACAAACAAACATCTAATCGCTCTGACTGACGTCATCGGAGCAAAGTTGAGATAATTGCCTGACTTGGTGAAAAGTCCACCAGGTTTCTGGCTTGCATATTTATGAGACACCGGCTGCGAGATCCTGCAAATGTCTCTGGCAGACCTCTGGAAAGAACCAGAGGCAGAAAAGGTTGAGGGCGGTGGTAACTTTGAGTGGTAGAGCGGGGCCACCAGGACCATTTGGCAGAAGGTTTTGTTCCAGCAGGTTGTCCCCACCTGATAAAATCCTGATGCTGGTATTTTGGCATGTTGAGGAAGATTATCTGCTGCCTGTAGACCGTGTGTTGCAATGAAGTCCTCCTGCGAGCTGTACCTTTCTGCTCTTCTCTATCCTGTGGGGTGGCAAATCTGTGTGGAGCAGGCCAATACTGCTCCTACTGCTGATGCTGCTGCTAGTATTCTTCCTGCTGCTGGTGCTATTCCTGCTGTAGATCATCCTGGTCCTTCTGTGAGGTCTGATGTAAAATATCAGAAGTGGTACCCATGCAGATAACAGCTGCAAGTTGGAGATCAGACGTACAGACCTCCAAAGATGTGAAACTCTGCACTTTGTGTTGTGTGCAAAGTTTTTCGCACAACCAGGCAAGAAAGCAGCTGTGAGATGTCAGTGCTTATTGGCACATTTCCCTTTTGGCCAGCACAGCGACTGCTGTGTTCTTGCTTTTCTGTCACTTGTGAGTTTGAGGAAAGACAGGAAACTTTCGCTGTTAGACTCCCATAATCTTGTTAATATCACGCTTAATTGAGCGATTTAACATTGAAATTGGTGATCGCCACTCCCAAATGGTTGCTTATGTTCAGCCCAACACGCTGCGGCTAAATGCTTTGGGCTGGCTTCCTGATGCAGCATCACCCCCCCTCACACACAGATACACACACACACGCACACACACACACATGGCACCTTGTCGTCAGACTGTGACATGGCCACACTGGAACTTGTGGACACTACCTTGAGCAGCAGAATCAACACATTATGAGCTGCTTCCTTTGCTCTGATTTACTGAGCAACTGAGTACTGCTGCTCAGTTTGGCTAAAGCGGTAGATAGCCACAAGGGGAAGTCATGAAGAGGAATCCTCGGACATTGAGAGGAACACAGTTCAAGTGGCTTCCTGTGCTAGCAAATATTGTACTTCCCGACATCAGCAGCGAGAACATCCTCTTCAAAGAGCACCACCGGCTGACAGCTAATGGAGCACCAAGATAAATGCAAAATACTGCGGCTGCTGAAATCTGAAACAAAAACAGAAAAATGCTGGAAAATCTCAGCAGGTCTGACAGCACCTGTGGAGAGAGAATAGATCCAACGTTTTGAGTTTAGATGACCTTTCGTCAGAGCCAATGAAGCACTCCCATTTTCGAGAACCTTGAAAAAACCTAAACCCTTGTCTGAAATCCCAAGCTCCCTATTGGAACACAGTCCATACCCTCCAAGCTAATGACAGCCCCACTTCATGATGGTACGCCTCCTGCAAACATCACCAACCGTGACCTGGTAACCGACCCGAGTGGACAGGTCCCAGGTCCCAACCGTCCATGAAAAATCAGGGCAACCCTCAGCTGCTTGAGGACGGCACAAGGGGGTTGTGGCCACTTGCTCCACGCGTGGAACAAGAGGACCAGCCCAAATTGTGACAAGGGAGGCCGTCGCCCACATGCTGAACTCCTACCCTGAGAGATCGATTCCTGCTGGCATCATAACCATTCACACTGTGTCCACAGATGCCATTAAATGGATTGTGAACCTCGATATTGACTTATAACCACTTCCCCAGCCATACAAATGAAAAAAGTTCTGCTGGAATGTGGAACCTGCAGCAGTCTGATTGCTGTGCGATACCTGCAAGAATTCTCAATCTCACACACAGGATTCCCACCAAATACATGAAGCTGGTCAGGTGTCATATTGCTGTAGATGAAAGGACAGTCCGATACAGAAAGTGAACTGATGGCCGGAATTTTACCAGCCACGCCCGCCGCGATTCAGGGGGCGGGCGCGGTTCGGAGAACGGCTTTCTCCGTTGGCCTCGGGCGGGATTGTAAGAACCTCGGGAGGACATGCCGGTAAAATTCCGCCCAAAGTGTCTGTGATGGAATGAAGCAAAGTTATTGTGGAATTAGACAGTTTACTCAATGTTGGTATGTTTACTTCAGCCCCATCACTTTTCAATCAAACTATTTTCACGCTTCTGTATACGAGCACTATATTAAGCAGAAGGGCCGCAATTAATTTGGCGGGTGAAGGAGAAGGAGTAAGTGAAGCTGTGCAGTAGACCTGAATGGCATGTAAGATGGCAGGGGGGCCAATTAAAGGGTGGAGGGATGGGGAGGAAGATACTGTGGTTGGATCTGACAGGGGCCAGCTGTTCACTCCTCAGCACGTTACCACGGAGGTTATTAGTGACATTCCAGGAGCAAAGCACAATCTTGAATTCAGGAATTTCAGTTCATAAATTTATGAAATGAATAAATTTGAAAACAATATTCAGGAAAAAAACCACATAATTCTCAAATGACCTGTTGACACTTTCACTTCCTTGCAGCTGGGTAATTAATGAATAACATAACATACTTCTTGGGCAGCTGCTTTGAGTTTAGCATTTTTAACTCTTGAACTAAACCATGAAGTTTATTCTGAATGCTGAAGGCTAATTATGTTTGCCCTGCCTTCTTTCTTTTATCCAATTGCTTCTAATCCCTCCTCTTGCCTGCCTCTCTCTCTATTCTATTTTACTTGGCTTTTATATGGCCCTTTCACTGACATTATTTTACCTGTAACGTTTAGTTGCGAACAGGTTACTCCTCGCTCTTTGCCTCCCACACTTCATCTACTTTGGAAATAGGAGCAATATACCAAGCCTTCAGCTGCTAATGAGCTGAAAAAGTAACCATATCAGTTTGGGTGGCACTGCTGCCTCACAGCGCCAGGGACCTGAGTTCTATTCCAGCCTCAGGTGACAGTCTCTGTGGAATTTGCATATTCTTCCCGTGTCTGCGTGGGTTTCCTCCAGGTACTCGGGTTTCTTCCCACACTCCAAAGATGTGCAGGTTAGGTTAACTGGCCATGTTAAATCACCCCTTAGTGTCAGGGGGACTCGCAGGGTAAATACATGAGGTTACGGGGCTAGGTGCTGGGTGGGATTGTTGTCGGCGCAGGCTCAATGGGCCAAATGGCCTCCCCCTATGATTATTTTCAGTCAATCGAAGATCACAGATCTGAAAAGTCATGTCAAAACCATGGCCAAGCTAAATAAAGAGGACCTACCTGATATGGGCCACTAGAGAATTGCATAACATGAAGACAAAAAAAAATCAAGCTTGTTGTATTGTAGAGGTTAGATATTTAATGATCAGGTGATGTGGTATTTTAATAAGGTCGTGGCCAATTAAGAATCAGAGGTTGTATTCTCTGTGATCCTGCCTAAAATGTTGCGGGTTTGTGTACAGGGAACAAGGCAAATGCCTCCTGTCACCTCAGGGTCCCAACTTGGACTTCACTCCTCCTGGGACAGCCCAATCAGCATCCCCTATGTAAATTTCAGTGCTGAGGCATTTCCCTTCTGTCTGCCCATTATCACGGCTTCCTTTGTAGAAAGTGCCAGTAGGCATTGGATAATGGCCAGAGGTCAGTAAATGATCTCATCCAAGCCTACTCATCTTTCAAATAGGCTCCAATATATTTATCTGTGTCGATGCTGCTCTCTGCTGTCTCTGGGTTGAATTCTATTTGGCTTTTTGGCCCACCTGAGCAGTCCATTGAAAGCCACCTGCAGTCCACAGCAATCCTCCTCACTATCTACCACGTGGCCAGTTTTTGTGTCATCTACAAACTTCTTGATCATTTCCCTTCCATTTACATCCAAGTCATTAATATATATCACAAAAAATCAGGGAGAAACTAGTGAGCCCTGCGGACCCCAGCTGGGAACGGCCATCGGGTCACAAAAACATCCATCAACACTAGCCTTTGTTCCTTGCAACTGAGCCAATTTTGTATCCGGCTCGCTACATTCCCCTGGGCTTTTTTATAACCAGTCTGTCATGTTGCAACATGTTAAAAATCTGGCTAAATTCAAAAGCCCCTATCCAGGGTGAAATCAGAGGAGTTTCTTTCCAAATACGCGAAACCTACTATGGATGCATTTCCTTCAGGAAAACTTGTGTATTGATCTCCAGTTGGATGTTGTTTTAAATGAATTTAGCCTCATCCAAAGTTCCTTCACTGTCCATGCCGTGGATCTATCTTTGGCCGCTTCCTATTTCTCAGCTTCATGCTGCACCATAGTGACTTCATCCTAAAGTTCACCTTTACACTTTCCAAGTAGGCTGACGGCAACCAGCTCTACCTGACCACCATTTCTCTCCGATCCTCCACTGACTGCCCTATGTCCAGTACTGGATAGACAGCATTTAAATATTGGGAAGACTGAAGCCATTGTCTGGGATGACGAGATTAGCTCTCGACCACATCGTCATGTCATTGCCAAGACCACTTAGTTGCACCTCTGTGACACACCCTGACTTTGCCGCTGCTTCAACTCATCCATTGCTGAAACCCTTTGTCATCTCTAGACTTGACCCCTAGCCAACCTCCCATATACCATCCTTCAAAAGCATGAGATCATCCAAAGCTCTGCTGCCTGTGTCTTTATAGAATCCCTACAGTGTAGAAGGAGGCCATTTGGCCCATCAGGTCTGCACCGACAGCAATCCCACCCAGGCCCTATCCCCGTAATCCCACACATTTACCCTGCTAATCCCCCTGACCATAAGGAGCAATTTAGCATTGGCCAATCAACCTAACCTGCACAACTTTAGAGTGTGGGAGGAAACCGGAGCACCCGGAGGAAACCCACACAATGACACAGGGAGAATGTGCAAACTCCACACAGACAGTGACCCGAGGCTGGAATTGAACCTGGGTCCCTGGCACTGTGAGGCAGCAGCACTAACCACTGTGCCATTCCCCCACTGCCAAGTATTTTTCTAGCCACTGGAGACTTCCCCCAAACCCCACTAGTGTAAGAGTTACCAGTGGTCCATAGTGTCATCCCCAAGTTTGCTGACCTGCATTGGCTCCCAGTCAAGCACACCTTGATTTTAAAATTCTCATCTTGTTTCAAGAACCTTCATGGCTCTCCCCTTCCTCCTCCCAACTCTAATTTCCTCCATCTCACAATCTCTGGGAAATCGGAGCTCATCTAATTCTGGACTCTTGGGCATCTCAGATTTTAATTGCTCCACAATTGGTGGCCATACCTTCTGCTGCCTGGGCCCTAAGTTCAGGAATTCCCTCCCTGAACCTTTCTGACTCTCCACCTCTCTTTCTTCCTTTAAGACACACACTTAAACCTCCCTCATCGGCCAAGCTTTTGACCATCTGTCATAGTATGGACTTGGAGTCTAATTTTGATTTATAATAATCCTGTGAAGCCCCCTGGGATGTTTTATTCTGTGAAAGGCCAATTATAATGAATATTATTGTAGTTGTGTTGTTCAGTTTCTTGAGTGTTGTTGTATCTGATTTGACTTATGTGGAGAGACTTTGGAAGTGAGCCACTCACTGCTAATGACATTTATACTGCTGACCCATTGAGTATCTGGATAATGGAGGTATATTCAATGGGACTGCCATTAAATATCAAGGAGAATTAGTTATGTCTGTGACATCTTGGTCAATTACACAACCCGTCCACCTTTACAGTATAAATCTCATCCTACTTTGTTTACCTTTAACTTTGACGAAGGGTCACCCAAACTCGAAGGATGATCTCATGCTATTGAAGGATGGTATATGGGAGATTGGCTAGGGGTCAAGTCTAGAGATAGTTACCCTCTTGTTGGAAATGGTCATTAACTGCCACTTGTGTAGTGCAAATGTTGCTTGCACCTATCAGTTCAAGTCCAGATGTTGTCCAGATTTTGTTACATCTGGGCATAGACTGCTTCATTATCAGGGGATAATGTGCAATACACAGCCCTGCTCCAGACCTTATGCTGGAGAGAACGCCATTGACAAACCTATTGAGACCAGGAAGCTGGCCTGATGAATTGTGTCGTAATGTCATGGGGCTGAAGGTAATTGGTTTCAACCTCTTCCTTCATGCTAAGTATTTTTCCAGCCACTGGTGGCTTCCCCCAAGCCCCACTAACGTAAGAGTTCCTAATTGTCCATAGTGTCATTTACTGCTTTGTTGTCAAGGACAGTCATGCTCCAACTCCAGAATTCAACCCTTCTGTCTTTGTCAGGCTGAAGTCTGATGACTTGGAGCAGGCTGATGGGGTAGTAACTTGCCATGTTGGGTTTTATAGATACAGGATTTATTATTGAATGCCAACAGCACTGAAGAAGGCTGTTCAGCTCATTGAGTCCATGCTGGCTCTCTGCAAGAGCAATTTAGTTAATCCCACTCCCTCACCCTTTCCCCATAGACCCAAAATTTGGCACAGTGTCTAGCACTGCTGCTTCACAGCGCCATGGACCCAGGTTCGATTCCTGGCTTGGTTCACTGTCTGTGTGGAGTCTGCACGTTCGCCCTGTGCCTGCGTGGGTTTCCTCCGGGTGCTCCGGTTTCCTCCCACAGTTCAAAAGACGTGCTGGTTAGTTGCTTTGGCCATGTTAAATTCTCCCTCAGTGTACCCAAACAGGCGCTGGAGTGTGGCGACTAGGGGATTTTCACAGTAACTTCATTGCAGTGTTAATGTAAGCCTGCTTGTGACTAATTAATAAACTTTACTAATTTTTTTTCCTTTAGACAATTACCCAATTCTCTTTTGAAAGCCACTATTGAATCTGCGTCAACCGCTCTTTTCAGGCATTGCATTCTAGATGGTAATCATTCGCTGTGTAAAACACATTTTTCTTCATGTCACCTTTGGATCTTTCCTTGACTCTTCTGACAATGGGAACGGTTTCTTTCCACCTACCCCGCTCATTATTTTGAACACTTCTACCAAACTTCCTCTCAGTCTTTTCTTTAAAGAGAACAACCCTAGCTTCTCCAATCTATCCACGTAATGGTGAAGTCCCTCATCTCTGGAACCATTCTCATAAATGTTTTCTGCCCCCCCCCTCTTTAAAGCCTTCACATCCTTCTATCCCAGATTGTTCACAATACTCCAGTTGAGGCCTTGCCAGCGTTTCACATGTTTCATCATGATTTCCTTGCATTTGTCCTCTGCCTCTGTTTATAGCGCAAAGAATCCAAATGCCTTTTTTTAGCCACTTTCTCAAACTGCCCAGCTACCTGTCCGCCTTCAGTTATTCATACACATTCAGGGAAGACGATGCTGTTGTGGCAGATCACTGAACCAGCAATCCAGAGGCCCAGACTAATCGTCTGGAGGCATGGATTCAAATTCCATAATGGCAGTTGGTGAGCTCTGCTAAAGGAGCATCCGGAACGTTGGCTCTGGTCTCTCTCTACAGATGCTGTCAGACTTGCTGAGATTCTCCAGCATGTTCTGTTTTTGTTTCACATTCCAGCATTCACAGTATTTTGCTTTTAGTTACTACCCAGGTCCATACATCTAGAAGACTTTTGGATTCCCATTCCTGCCAGCTCATATTCTGTCTTTGCCTCACTTTCTTTTAAACTTCCTCTCTAAATTTTCTACATTCAGCTTGGCTCTGACTTCAGTTATCAACCTGGCATCTGTCATATGTACCCCAGTTCTGCTTCATCTTACCACCCAACTCTTTTGTTATCCAGAGCACTCCAGCTCGTTTGCCCTACTTTTCTCTCTTGTGTAAATGTACCTAGATTGTATCTAAACCATCTCAGCTTTAAAAACAGCTCCATGTTCAATTACAGTTTTTCCTGACAAGCTTTGATTCTATTTTACCCAGGACAGATCTGTCCTCGACCCAGTGGAATTGAAAATGGAAATGTTTCTGGTGCCTCCTCCACCAGTTATTTGTTTAATTGTCCACCAATATTTACAACTGAATATTAAGTTTAAGTTTATTTATTAGTGTCACAAGTAGGCTTACATTACCATTGCAATGAAGTTACTGTGAAAATCCCTGAGTCGCCACACTCCGGCGCCTGTTCGGGTTACACTGAGGCAGAATTTAGCACGGCCAATGCACCCTAACCAGCATGTCTTTCGGACTGTGGGAGGAAACCGGAGCATCCGAAGGAAACCCACGCAGACACGGGGAGAACGTGCAGACTCCGCACAGACAGTGACCCAAGCCGGGAATTGAACCTGGGTCCTTGGCGCTGTGAGGCAGCAATGCTAACCACTGTGCCACCATGCCGCCTATTGCAAGACTTTGATTTTATCCGTTGATTGTGGGATCGCTTAACTATGTCTATAGTATGTTGTTTGCGCTGTTAGCAGGCATGTAGTGCTGTGTGTAACTTCACCAGGTTGGCATCTCATTTTTAGGTCCACCTAATGTTGCCCCTGGAATGGTCTGTACATTCTTTGTGGAGCCAGTGTTGGTTACCTGGCACAATGGTGATGGAGGAGTGAGGGATGTGCAGGCCATTAAGTGAGAGATTGTGAACGTATACAATTCTGCTGCTGGTGACCTAGCTGCTGATTCCTGGTTTTGATCTTCTGGGTCTATTCCGGATGTAGCTTGTTTAGCGCAACACTGATTATGAACCTGCAGACATGAGATAACTGATTTCTATCACGCTGTGTTATTCAAAACCAGTGCTTCCTCCACAATGATGAAGGACACCATGCCTGAAATGCCACAACCTGCTTTATCTCTTTGCAGATGCTGACTGCCCTGCTGTCTATTTTCAGCATTTTATGGACTCATTTCTGATTGCAGTTTTATTTTTAGCTGCTTAATCTGTAAAGGATGATCTTTTTGGTCACCAGTTTCAATTATAACTGATTTGGTTTTCATGGGATTGCAGCCAGGAAGTAGTTGAGAAACATAATGATTTCGTATTTTTAAATGTTGGCTGCATTTCTCGTAAGTACTGTGACTCTAAGGCTAGGAATTCGCCAGCAAGTAACTCTCAAAGAACAAAGAAAATTACAGCACAAGAACAGGCCCTTCGGCCCTCCAAGCCTGCACCGACCAATCTACCCAACTGAACTAAAACCCCCTACCCTTCTGGGGACCATATCCCTCTATTCCCATCCTATTCATGTATTTGTCAAGACGCCCCTTAAAAGTCACTATCGTATCTGCTTCCACTACCTCCCCCGGCAACGAGTTCCAGGCACCCACTACTCTCTGTGTAAAAACTCTGCCTCGTACATCTCCTTTAAACCTTTCCCCCCGCACCTTAAACCTGTGCCCCCGAGTAATTGACCCCTCCACCCTGGGAAAAAGCTTCTGACTATCCACTCTGTCCATACCTTTCATGGTCTTGGAGACTTCTATCAGGTCACCCTTCAACCCCCGTCGTTCCAGTGAGAACAAACCAAGTTTCTCCAACCTCTCCTCAGCTGATGCCCTCCATACCAGGCAACATCCTGGTAAATCTTTTCTGTACCCTCTCCAAAACCTCCACATCCTTCTGGTAGTGTGGCGACCAGAATTGAACACTATATTCCAAGTGTGGCCTAACTAAGTACTGTTCTATAAAGCTGCAACATGGCTTGCCAATTTTTAAACTCAATGCCCTGGCCGATGAAGGCAAGCATGCTGTATGCCTTCTTGACTACCTTCTTCACCTGCATTGCCACTTTCAGTGACCTGTGTACCTGTACACCCAGATCCCTTTGCCTATCAATACTATGAAGGGTTCTGCCATTTACTGTATATCTCCTATTTGGGGTCGACCTTCCAAAATTTGTCCGGATTAAACTCCATCTGCCACCTCTCCGCCCAAGTCTCCAACTAATCTGTATCCTCTGATGGTCCTCATCGCTATCTGCAAAATCTCCTCCTGACTCCACAAATTCTGACTGCCTCCTAGAAGGCACAATACAGGAGTGAGCTGGAATTCTCTCCAGTTGCCTGAGTGAGCAACACTGAAGAAGAGATGGTGTTGGGACAGATAATGGTGTAGTGGTATTGTCACTGGACTAGTAATTCAGAGACCCAGGCTAATGCTCTGAGGACATAGGTTCAAATCCCACCATGGCAGCTTGTGGTATTTAAATTCAAATAATCAAAAACATCTGGAATTGAAAGCTAGACTCTGCAACAGTGACAATGAAACTATCTTTGAATGTTGTTTAAAAATCCTGTGGTTCACTAAGGAAGAAAATCTGCCGTCCTTACCTGGTCTGGCCTACATGTGACTCAGATTCACAGCAATGCAATTGACTCTTAACTGCCCTCTGAAATGGCCTCGCAAGCCGCTCAGTTCAAGGGAATTAGGGATGGGCAACAAATGCTAGTCTTGCCACATCCCATCAAAGAATGAAAACAAAATCCTGGACAAAGCAGCTCATTTATTGGCACCCCATCCACCCTAAAACATTCACTTTGTCCACCGCAGCACACTGTGTACCATCCACAAGATGAGCTGCAGCAACTTGCCGAGACTTCTTCAACAGCACTTTCCAAACCTGCAATCTCTGCCACCTAGAGTAACTAGGGCAGCAGGTAAAGGGGAACACCTCCACCTTCATTTTGGAGCTCAGTGACACACTATCTGATTGGGAAATTGATTGCTATTCCTTTACTGTTGTGGGTCAAAAACTTGAAAGTTCTTTCCAAACAGCACCGCGGGTGTATCTGCAAAGAACAGGAACAAGTCCTTCGGCCCTCCAAGCCTACGCCGATCACGTTTACCTATCTAGACCAACCGCTTATATCCCTCTATTCCCCGTTTGTTCATATGTCTATCAAGATGGGCTGAAAAAATGGCAAATGGAATTTGACGCAGACAAGTGTGAGATATTGCACTTTGGAAGGACAAACCAAAGTAGAACGTACAGGGTAAATGGTAGGACTCTGAAGAGTGCAGTTGAACAGAGGGATCTGGGAATACAGGTACAGAATTCCTTAAAAGTGACGTCACAGGTGGATAGGGTCGTAAAGAGTGCCTTTGGTACATTGGCCTTTATAAATTGGAGTATCGAATATAAAAGTTGGAGTGTTATGGTAAGGTTATATAAGGCATTGGTGAGGCCGAATTTAGAGTATTGTGTACAGTTTTAGTCACCTAGTTACAGGAAGGATGTAAATAAGGTTGAAAGAGTGCAGAGAAGGTTCACAAGAATGTTGCCGGGACTTGAGAAGCTGAGTTACAGAGAGAGATTGAATAGATTGGGACTTTATTCCCTGGAGCGTAGAAGAATGAGGGGAGATTTGATAGAGGTGTATAAGATTTTGATGGGTATAGATAGAGTGAATGCAAGCAGGCTTTTTCCACTGAGGCTAGGGGAGAAAAAAACCAGAGGGCATGGGTTAAGGGTGAAAGGAGAAAAGTTTAAAGGGAATATTAGGGGGGCTTCTTCACGCAGAGAGTGGTGGGAGTGTGGAATGAGCTGCCGGATAAAGTGGTAAATGCGGGGTCATTTTTAACATTTAAGAAAAACTTGGACAGGTACATGGATGAGAGGGGTGTGGAGGGATATGGTCCAAGTGCAGGTCAGTGGGACTAAGCAAAGAATGGTTCGGCACAGACAAGAAGGGCCAAAAGGCCTGTTTCTGAGCTGTAATTTTCTATGGTTCTAAGATAAGTCTTAAATGTGGCTAATGTAACTGCCTCAACCACCTCACTTGGCAGTGCATTCCAGGCCCCCACCGCCCTCTGTGTAAAAGAAACTTTCCCCGCACATCTCCACTGAACCTTTCCCCCCTTATCTTGAACTTGTGCCCCTTTGTAATTGTCATTTCTGCCCTGGGAAAAAGGTTCCAACTGTTCACCCTATCTATACCTCAGAATTTTATAAAATTCTATCAGGTCACCCCTCAGCCTCCACTGCATGGACTGCAACGGTTCAAGAGGACAACACCATCTTCTCAAAGGCAATTAGGGATGGGCAATAACTTTACATCTCATGATTGAATTTTTAAAATGGACATCATGAGATGCAAACAAAGTGAGGCCAGCACAAATCAAGTGGCTACAACCCTACAACAATTTAATAAGACTCATGCTCCAGGCTTTAGAAACGAATCAGCAGCAAAAATTAAAACCACCCCTATCAAAAGGTGGGTTTTTTTTCTGGGGGGGCGGGGGAGAGAATAAATGTTGGAGCTTTTAAGTTGCAGGCAGACCACCTTTAGTCATTCGCTGTTTGATGAGTGATTAATAATGATCAATTGTTTCATTGGTCAATGAAATGGTGATAGAAAGGCATAAGTTGACGGTCTTAAAGCAATTCAGATGGAAGATGGATGAAGTTTCTTAACGTGAAGGGTAGTTCAAACATGAAAACTCCTACCACAGATTATTGAATGCACATTTCTTTTGAAAAGGAATGAGTTAATCAGAAACAGCAGAAGAGGGAAATAAGACTAGGTGGGGATATTAAAAGGCACATGGAGCAAAGAAGAAAGAGAAATTAGACTAGCTGGGATACAAAAGGGTGTGGGAGGAGAATATGACTGAGTTTAGATCACCTGAGATATGGGGAGTGAGCAGGAAAGGGGCTAGATTAAGAAGCACATCAGAATTAAAAACATCGTCTTGCTGAATCAAATGACCTGTTTCCGTGCTGTATCAATCATTCTAGCACAGCCATTGTATTCTGGACAAGCAGATACTGCCGTGTGATCAATAGAGTTTAACGTTGGTCTTTTCTGTACCTCCTAGTTCTATGAAATTGTTGCAGGCTTGAGGGCAGAATTTAATGCCCTCCCATCGAGTTTGGTGGTGGGGCTGCGCGTGGACCCCACTGCTTCCTTACCTCTGGCCCGATGAAGCCCGGAACAGGAAGGCTTGTGGAAGGTCTTCCCCACCTCAATTCATGCTCACTTAAGGGCCTTACCACACTGCCGCTGGTACTTGTCAAGTGGTGGGCGGGGCGCTGTTCGTGCTGATCGAACAAGCGTAACATAGGAAACAACAATAGATGATGTCCAGGATTTCTTTTTAAAACTTCATTATTTCTAAGATAAAGTGTTCATTCCTTCACAGAGATAAAGACCACTGTGGTATATCCAGCTACAGAGAAACACATCAAGAAGTATCTGAAGCAAGAAATGTATCTCATTACCGAAACAGCAGATGACTACAAAACCATCACCAGCCCTTACCTTCAGTCTCAAGCCCTTAGTCTTCAGGTATTGTGCACTTCAATTTATTCCCCTTTCCACTCTTTTCTTTTTGGTGGGGGGAGGCTCTCTAAGAGGTGAGTATACAGGCAGGTTTTCTTCCTATCTTGACTACATTCCCTCTCCCTTTGTCCAGTCTTCCCCAATTACATTCACAATTCCTCTGATGCCCTATGTCAATCAACAGTTTCCAGTTTCCTGGCCCTAACTGCCTCCTCTTCAGTCTGGATGTCCAATCCCTCTACACCCTCCATCCCTCACCAGGAGGGTCTGAGCACCCACCGGCTCCTTGAGTAAAGACCTGAACGATCCCCATTCACCATCACTCTCCTCTGTCTGAGCTTATTCTCTCATTGAACAATTTCTCCTTTGACTTCTCTCACTTCCTGCAAATAAAAGGTGTGGCTATGGGTACCCTTCGGGCCCAGTTATGTCAGTCATTTTGTGGGACATTCCTTGTTCCAGTCCTACTCGGGTCCGCTCCTACAATTATTTTTTTGTTACATTGATGACTCTATTGGTGCCACTTCAAGCTCTTATCTGGACCTGGAAAAATGTATTGATTTTGCTTCTGATTTCTACCCCCTCCCTCCCCTTCACATGATCCATTTCCAACACTTCCCGCCATAATTCATATGTTCGTATGCCTCAATGAAACCTTTATCCAGGCCTTTGACACTGCTGAACTCAACTACTCCAGAGGTCGTTGATCTGATGTCTAACCTGCTGAGTATTTCCATCACTTGCTGTTCTATTTCAGATTTCCAATTTACTGTTTTACTTTCAATTATTCGAATGTTTGCCTGGCCAAGCCTCACATCTTTCACCCCCTATGATAATTAGCTAATCCAAAACACAGCTGCCTGTATCTTTCATTGCATCAAGCTGCATTCAGACATGGTCCCTATTCTCGTCCTGGTCCCTGTGCTGGGGCACCGTGGTGGCACAGTGGTTAGTGCTGCTGCCTCACAGCACCAGGGGACCCGGGTTCGATTCCCAACTTCGGTCACTGTCTGTGTGGAGTTCGCACGTTCTCCCCATGTCTGCATTGGGTTTCCTCCGGGTGCTCCGGTTTCCTCCCACACAAATAAACTTTAAACTATTCTCGCTGATCTACCTTGGCTTTAGCTGCCCCAACACGTTGAGTTTAAAATTCTCATCTTCATGTTTAAATTGCTTCATGACCTTGTCCTTGCCTATCTCCATAACCTCCTCCAACTCTCTGTCACCCCTAACCCCGTTCACCCCGCCATTGGCGTCCAATGTGTTCAGCCAACTTGCCTCCATATTCTAGAATTTCCTCCATAACAGCTTCTGCCTTTTAACCACTTTCCTTAAAACCCACTTTATTGATAATGTTTAGTTGAGCTTCCTACATTCCATTCTTTGCTTTTTGCCTCTAGTTATTTTTCATTGTGTCATTGAGAGTGCCCTGGGATGTATTTTAAATGGTAAAGACTATAATAATGTGATAAATGTGAGGTTATCCACATTTAATGATAGGAAGACAGATTATTACTTAAATTAGTGTAAATTGAGAGAGGTGGATACTCAGCGAGATCTTTGTGTCCTGGTGCACCAGTCGCTGAAAGTAAGTGCGCAGGTACAGCAGACAGTAAAGAAGGCAAATGGTATGTTGGCCTTCATAGCGAGAGGATTTGAGTGTAGGGATAGGGATGTTTTGCTGCACCGTGGTTAGCACTGCTGCCTCGTAGCTCAAAGGACCCGGGTTTGATTCCCGGCTTGGGTCACTGTGTGGGGTCTGCACGTTCTTCCCGTAACTGCGTGGTGCTCTGGTTTTCTCCCACAGTTCGAAAGACGTGCTGGTTAGGTGCATTGGCCATGCTAAATTCTCCCTCCGTGTACTCAACAGGTGCTGGAGTGTGGTGACTAGAGGATTTTCACAGTAACTTCATTACAGTGTTAATGTGAGCCTATTTGTGACACTGATAAATAAACTGAAAACTAAAAATAGGGCGTTGGTGAGGCCACACCTGGAGTATTGTGTGTAGTTTTGGTGTCCTTATCTGAGGAAGGATGTCCTTGCTATAGAAGGAGTCCAGCGAAGGTTTACCCGGCTGATTCCTGGGATGGCAGGTCTGTCATATGAGGAGAGACTAAGTCGGTTGGGAGGATATTCACTGGAGTTTAGAAGAGCGAGAGGGGATCTCATAGAAACTTATAAAATTCTAAAAGGGTTCGACAGGGTAGATTCAGAAAGAATGTTCCCAATGGTACAGGAATCCAGAACTAGGGGTCATTGTTTGAGGATAATGGGTAAACCTTTTAGAACAGAGGTGAGGAGAAATTTCTTTGCCCAGTGGGTGGTGAATGTGTTGAATTCACTACCACAGAAAGTCGTTGAAGCTAAAATTTCTGATTTCCAGAAGAAATTAGATATAGTTCTTGGGGTTAAAGGGATCAAGGGCTATGGTGGGGGGGGCGGGGGGGGAAGGGGGATCAGGATATTGAATTTGATGATCAGTCTTAGTCAAAATGAATGGCGGAGCAGGTTTGACACGGTGGCACAGTGGTTAGCACTGCTGCTTCACAGCACCAGGAATCTGGGTTCGATTCCTGGCTTGGGTCACTGTCTATGTGGAGTCTGCACGTTCTCCCCATGTCTGCATGCATTTCCTCCGGGTGCTCTGGTTTCCTCCCATAGTCTAAAGATGTGTGGGTTATGTTGATTGGCCATGTTAAATTGACCCTAATTTGGGGAGGTTAGCAGGATAAATATGTGGGGCTATAGGGATAGGGTAGATTTGTTGTCAGTGCAGGCTCGATGGGCCGAATGGCCGACTCCTGCTTCTGTTCTGTAGGGATTCTGTGAAGGGCCGAATGGCCGACTCCTGCTTCTGTTCTGTAGGGATTCTGTGAAGGGCCGAATGGCCGACTCCTGCTTCTAGCTTCTATGTAAATACAAGTTGTTGTTGATAAGCTAGAAGGGTTTTATGATAATCCAATAGTTTCATGATCACCATTATTGCATTTTTAATTCCACATACTCCTCTTCAGTTGCAGAATTTATTTAATTAACTGAATTTAAGTTCCCAGCTGGTGTGGTGGAATTTGAGCTCATAACTCCAGATGTTAGTCCAGGCCACGGAAATACCTAGTTACATAACCACCGCCTCTGCTGTGTGTGAGCATGTTGTATGTATGTTGTGTTGATTTACAGAAATTATTTCTGTTAGGGTTGCCGAGGATATCAAAGCTTTGGACCCTAGCCACGCTGTAGTCCAATTTGGCAACAGCATGAGGTTGAAACAGAATCTCCTTTGAAATTACTGCTTTAAATGATTCCAGCACTAATCTGTCACATGGTGATAATTTTTCAGCAGTTTCATCAGTTGCTATAAAATTATACATTCTTGCCCCTATCTTTCCCCATCATTTTCTTCCCACTTATCTTGGAAGATCTGACTCAGAATGGATTATAGTGCCAGGATAATCTGCAACTCTCCGGGCTGCTTTCACAAACAAATATTCTTTACCGTATGCAGTTTGCCAGTGAATATTGGCAGGAGACTAGACTTTTTAAAAAAGATTTATTTTCAGGATGTAATTCCAAGTGTCCAGCGACACTGAAGGAATGGAAGTGTATGTCCAAGTCAGGATAGTGGGTGTCTTAAAAAGCAACTTGAAGGTGATGGTGCCCCATGACCTTGCTGCTCTTCTCTACCTGGGTGGCACTAAGGGCGTGATCTTACCAGCTGTTCATGCACGCTCCTACTGACGCGAGGTCGGAGAATTTGGCACGCAGTCAAATCACCGTTCGCTGCAGCGGGATGGGAAAATTCTGCCGGCGTGAAAGGTAACAAGATTCCGGCCTAAGAACAAAGAAAATTACAGCACAGGAACAGGCCCTTCGACCGTCCAAGCCTGCACCGACCATGCTGTCCAACTGGACTAAAACTCCCTATCCTTCCAGGGACCATATCCCTCCATTCCCATCCTATTCATGTATTTATCAAGATGCCCTTAAAGTCATTATCATATCTGCTTCCACTGCCCCTCCCGGCAGCGAGTTCCAGGCATCCACCACCCTCTGTGTAAAAAAGACTTGCCTCGTACATCTCCTTTAAACTTGCCCCTTGCACCTTAAACCTATACCCCCTAGTAATCGACTCTTTCGCCAAAAGAGAAAATGCTGGAAAATCTCAGCAGGTCTGGCTGCATCTGTAAGGAGAGAAAAGAGCTGACGTTTCGAGTCCAGGTGACACTTTGTCAAAGCTCCAGCTTTGACAAAGCAGCATTTTCTCTTTTGGCTTCAGATTCCGGCATCCGCAGTAATTTGCTTTTAGTTGACTCTTCCACCCTGGAGAAAGCTTCTGACTATCCACTCTGTCCATGCCCCTCATCATCTTGTGGATTTCTATCAGGTCGCCCCTCAACCTCCGTCGTTCCAGCAAGAAGAAACCAAGTTTCTCCAACCTCTCCTCATAGCCAATGCTTTCCAATCCAGGCAACATCCTGGTACATCGTTTCTGTACTTGGCAGAGCTGTCGAAGAGTAAGCTTTTGATTTGCTGCAGTGAGTCTACATGTGCGGGAAGCGGATGGTGAAGTTCAGTGACAGGGATGCTGACCGGGCAAAGTGCTGTGTCCTGGGTGGTGCTGAACGTCAGTGTTTTACAGCAGCAGCAGTCATCCGGGCAAGTGATAAATATTCCCTATGATTTTCGACTTGTAAATGACGGAGAGACCTTGGAACCTGTCATGCCCTTCTAATCAGTGCTGGCACAGTTGGTTCAGTTCAGGATGTTGTTGTGGGGAGTTCTGATGTTGCAGACACTATTGAACGTTCAGGTGAGGTGGTTTGGACCTTTTCGTGTTCGATGTGAATGTTTGCATTTGAGTTACTTGTCGTCTGTGACCTGAAGCCTGGATTTTTGTCCAGTTCTTTTTGTAGGCTGACCTGGACAATATTCAGGCTTCAGATCACAAACAACAAGTAACGCAAGTGCAAGACATTATCAGCAGGCTTGTAAATGGAGACGAACACTGTAAAATTATTGGTGAAGCATCCCCTCTCTAATCTTATGATGGAGAGTAAGATCTGATGCTGCTGAAGATGATTTCATCACGGACACTGTCCTGAGGAACTCTTGCAAGTGGGTTTACTCAGCGAGATCTTTGTGTCCTGGTGCACAGTCGCTGAAAGTAAGCCGGCAGGTACAGCAGACAGTAAAGAAGGCAAATGGTATGTTGGCCTTCATAGCGAGAGGATTTGAGTGTAGGGATAGGGATGTTTTGCTGCACCGTGGTTAGCACTGCTGCCTCGTAGCTCAAAGGACCCGGGTTTGATTCCCGCTTGGGTCACTGTGTGGGGTCTGCACGTTCTTCCCGTAACTGCGTGGTGCTCTGGTTTTCTCCCACAGTCCGAAAGACGTGCTGGTTAGGTGCATTGGCCATGCTAAATTCTCCCTCCGTGTACTCAACAGGTGTTGGAGTGTGGTGACTAGAGGATTTTCATAGAATCATAGAAACCCTACAGTGCAGAAGGAGGCCATTCGGCCCATCGAGTCTGCACCGACCACAATCCCACCCAGGCCCTACCCCCACATATTTATCCGCTAATCCCTCTAACTACGCATCTCAGGGACAATTTTAACCTGGCCAATCAACCTAACCCGCACATCTTTGACTGTGGGAGGAAACCGGAGCACCCGGAGGAAACCACGCAGACACGAGGAGAATGTGCAAACTCCACACAGACAGTGACCCGAGCCGGGAATCGAACCCGGGACCCTGGAGCTGTGAAGCAGCAGTGCTAACCACTGTGCTACCGTGCCGCCCTAACCACTGTGCTACCGTGCTGCCTTTTCACAGTAACTTCATTACAGTGTTAATGTGAGCCTATTTATGACACTGATAAATAAACTGAAAACTAAAAATAGGGCGTTGGTGAGGCCGCACCTGATAAACCCCCCCCCCCCCCCCCCCCCCCCCCCCCGGGGCCAGGGCAGTTACTCTCACTTCTCCCCTTGCTTTGTCCTCTTTTATTCATGGAGAGCGGCCATCCATCCACATTCAATTTTCACTTAATGTTCTGGGAAAGAGGGATCGCTGATTGTGGATAAGAAAGAGATTTGGACAGCATTGCAGAATGTGCAGTGACGGCCTCAGCAGGTCAGGGACTGAAGCTGTGACCTTCCTGATCTGGAAAGCATTTAATCTATTTCCTATTCTGCGAAATGAAGACTCTAATTTAGATCTAAATCACTGTGTGTGGGGGATGATGAAGAGAGTTAGCATTGTGCTTTTACTTTAGAAGATGATGTATTATTGCTTCCACAATAGCTTCAGAGATTGAAATGATAGAGTGATTTGGCCCATTGTGTCCATGTCAGCTGTCTGGAAGAACAACTCAGCAACTCATGCTCCTTTCCTTTCTAACCAATAGTTCTGTAAATCTTTTCTGTTCAGGTAATTATCCAATTCCTTTCCTGAAAGCCAAGATTGAAGCTGCCTCCAACGCATTCTCAAGCAGCTCATTCCAGATCCTAACCAGTTGCTGTGTTAAAAAAAACGTTTTTCTTCATGTTTCCTCTGTTTTGTGTTGTCAAAACCACCTTAAATCAGCATCCTCTTGATCCTGTTCACTTTGTGAGCAGTAGGAGGAGAGTAAATCAAGTCACATATCACAACTAATTTCCATTTAAAAATGGCCTGTGTCTTGAGCTGTCAAATGGGATACGTAGCCCCCCCCCCCCCCAACACAAGGGGTGGAGGGAGCATGTGATCAGGGGGAGGAGATCCAGGATGGGCCCTGTTGCCCCCTCATCTCATTAATGCTCATTTGAGGGTCTCATCCTGCTGTTGCTGGTGTTTTACTGGCGACAAGTTGGGACTTGTCTTGTGGGAGACCATCAAGGAAACCCTGTTGAGTTTGTTTGCGGCATGGGGAGTGTTCCTCATCCTTGGGCATCAGTGCCTGACTGAGGAACCC